>NW_027530004.1:365087-376489 GCF_008692635.1 Crocuta crocuta | reverse complement strand
ATAGCAATTATATCTGCCAGGAAATTCAAAAGGAATTTTAACAATATAAGTCATTCTAAAAAAATGGTTTAGAATACTTTTCAAAAATTTTCCAGGCAATCTTAATTTTTAGATTTTGCTAAACTTAAGCACACAAGCTGTCCTACCCCAAGAATACAAACTATTACTGTTTTAATTCTACATGAAGCACTTCTCTCGAGGACATCAAAAGATTTGGAAACCAAAAAGTATGACTACATAATCATTCAGAAAAGCCATGCGGCATAACGTTTGTAAGGTTGAACTGCACCTGTCACCAATACAACAAAAGAATATTTTATATGCAAACCACAAAGCTTTGAACATTTGATAATTTGTTAAACTGATGCATAAGAAATCCACTATGAAATGGAATAATACAAGTAACCCAAAATTAGATTAACAGAAATAGTTAAAAACTTCCAAATTTAAAACAGATAGGCTATCACCCTGAGCAAGTTATTGCATCTCTCAGGACTTGTTTCTTCATGCACAAAATGAACAATATTAACAATCTCTTAAATTGTTAGTAATATGAATACATACTAAATTCTTATAACAGCCTGGCAAAGGCTAATAAAGAATGTATTGTATTAGGAACAGCAACAAAAACAATGTGTTATATATCAGGAACAAATTTTTTTAAAATGAGAACGCTGAAAAAGAATAGTAATTGAAAAGAATAATCATAAAAATAAGAAAGACACAGCTGTCACGACCTGTGGCAAAGTTTTCAAGGTATTACAGTGTGTTTAGAGTACACACAAAATAAGAGAAAAAGAGTTTCCTACTGAAAAAAGAGCTGCATGCCCTCAAAGTGGATTCA
Source organism: Crocuta crocuta (assembly GCF_008692635.1). NCBI lineage: Eukaryota > Metazoa > Chordata > Mammalia > Carnivora > Hyaenidae > Crocuta > Crocuta crocuta. The sequence goes on along the minus strand of NW_027530004.1, from coordinate 375,645 downwards.
TACAGCCTACCATCTTGATTTCTTGTCATTAGTCCTGTTTTGCAAAATTTTATTCTTCCTCCTATGTTCTGCAGGTAAATCCCAGCCCTTAAAATCAAGGAAGCCATAAAACCTGCACCTCCAGGAAAGTAAAATAAAAAGTTAAGGGCATATGAAGTACTGAGCATCTTCTAGTTTTATTAACAAGCAACCAAGTTGAAATTCATTCCTGAACTAAAACTGCCAAATGTGTCTGCAATAAAAACTGCAAACTTTCATGTGAACAGAACTTTTCAACAATGGGGAGTTGTTCCAGTCTGTGAATAGGACAGTGTCAGTGTGACCAACAAAGCCGGGAGCTGGACATTCCTGACACCCTTGTGCCCTGGCTAGCCTTTGATCATTTATATCTCCCTACCACATGTTTTTGGAAATCATTTTCAGGCAAAGTATATGGGCAACATCTATACCCTGAAACTTCTCCTTCATCATAGAGCCCTGTTTCCACCGCTTCCATCTGAAACCCTCACTTTTATCTACCCCCATTATGAACATTTCACAAGAATGAACATCAAACACAGGAGTGCTTTGTTTCTCTAGTCCGTCCACCCCCACTCCCAAACAGTCACTTGGTGTTTTAATTTGTATATTTTGGAAAACATCATGGGATGACAATGGCAACGCAGCCAAATGATAAAATGACCTAAGAACTGAAAAGACCTCATCTGGTTACCTGAGGACGCCCTCCACAGACGTGTGGTGTAGTGCTTTAGGTAAACACGGTTTGAGTCTTTACTACTCACTTGGGTTGCAGTCTTGGAAAGGAGACTTGAATTAGGTCTTAGTTCTCTTATTTGAAAACGGGCAATAAAACCCATGTCACAAAGTTATTGTAAGCTGTAAATGAGGTAATCATTTCAAAGCTCCTAGTATATAGTACATGCTCACTAAATACAAGGTGCATTAGTCCCTCCATCCAAGTGTCCTGAGACACACAAATCTTGAGAATTCTGGACAGTGGAAAAGACAAAACTCCGAAGTCTGTCAGTGTGACCTGATCAAAACCGCCAAGATGCTATTTCAGGGTAAGGGTCTGCGGGGTCTCCTGGGCCAGGCTGGAGAGAGACAAAAAGGATACTTGATAGAGATCTGTGACCTTTTATTTCCAACGAAGGAAAGTTGGGTTTGCCCAACTCAGTTCTTTTGTTTACTGCAAGAGAGAAATGAACAGCACATCCCCAGAGGGTTGTGACCAAGAAGACAGAAAGGCCTCGGAGCTGCGTCTCGCTGGTATTTCGGAAGGCCCCTCACTGTCCACTTCTGGGCAAGGCGCTCGCTCGGCAGTGTCTTCTAGCAAGTTCCAAGCCCATGCCTAAGCTGCCACCTTCTTTCCAGAGAGCGGTGCCCACCGCCCGGGACCGGCCCACCGCCCGGAGCGAGCTACCCCGGCCTCGCACGGGCCCCTCGCACCCGCGAACCGACGCGACCTGGGACCCCGCCCAGAGGCCCCGGATCGACCCCTTTCTGCTGGGACGCGGGCGCGGGCCGCTCCTGCTTGCCGAGCTCGCAGCGTCTCCGGAGCCGGGACCGCTATTCCCGCTAGGACCGACTTCAGTCGCTCCGGGCCCGCTCTGCTCCCATCTGCCCCAAATCCTCCTCTCCCAAAGGCAGAAACATGCACACTCACCCCTGAAAATCAGCAGGAGGAAGAAGTCAGACAGCCGGGCGCAGAGCCGGACCGTCGGCCGCCGCCTCAGCGCCATGTCGAGGGGAGCTGAGGGGCCGCGGGCGCGCGGCGCAGCTCGGCTTCCCCGCACGCATGCGCCTGCCTGCCGGGGCCCCGACTACCCGCCCCTAGTTACCATAGCGACCACATGGACCTGCACAGCCGTCACCATGGTAACAAGAGAAGCTGAAATTTGGTTGCTATGGATTCAGGGATGCTCCGGATCCGCGCGCATGCGGTCTCATTCAAAGAATTTGATGAGAGGACGTAAAGAAACGTACTCAAGAATGGGGCGGGGTAAATTTCCATAGCTATAAAATGAATGGAACACTACAGATCAGAGAAGGAACGCTCCGTTAAAACTTGGAAATGAAGTGTTTCCTCACAAATAAGGATGAAATCGAATTGTCTTTGAAGCATTATCCCCGGCAGCTCTTTTGAGGTCCTGATCCCAAATGTGATGGAAGCAAAAAGCGCTGAAATCTATTTAAAACATAAGCAAGACATATATTATGCAGAATATAAAAGTGATGTCTTTCGGGGCGACTGGGTGGCCCAGTCGGTTGAGCATCCAACTTTGGCTCAGGTCATGATCTCAGGGTTCCTGAATTTGAGCCCCGCATCCAGATCTCTGCTGTCAGCACGGAGCCCGCTTCAGATCCTCTGTCCCTCTGTCTCCCCTGCCCCGACTCAGGCCCTCTCTCCCTCTCTCTCTCAAAAAGAAACATTCTTTTAAAAAGCGATGTCTTTTCTAAAATAAACACAATACATAGTTTCTGTGGTAAATCAAAAGCATGATGGCATGCCCATAGTTTATTCTGCAGAAAAGCAGAGTAATTCTTAGCTCTGATTTCTGAATATTGGAAAATGATAAGTCTAAGGTAGAAAAATGGAGCAGAATCTTACGAGGACAAGCAGATAAGATGAAAAGGATAAACTGTACTGAAAGTTGGACCTAGTGATGCAGGAGGTTTTGTGTGTCACTTAATACTCTGGAAAATTCTTAGGGTGCCTGTCTCGCTCAGTCCGTTGAGCGTTTGACTCTTGATTTTGGCTCAGGTCATGATCCCAGAGTGATGGGCTTCATGCTGAGCAGAGAGCCTGCTTGAGATTCTCTCTCCCTCTGCCACTCTCCCTCCCACCCCCTCAAAAATAAAAAAAGTACTGTGGAAAATTCTTGAAATAGCTTGAATTATATCTAATTTAGAAAGTACATCCCTAAAGCCCCAGGAAACAACAAAGTAAAAGCAGAATTCTGAGTATAGTTATTAGTAAAATATGCCAGAGTTTTCAACAACTAATATTTTTTAATGTTTAACTTAGGGGGGTGCCTGGGTGGCTGGTCAGTTGAACGTCCAACTCTTGATTTCAGCTCAGGTCATGATCTCACAGTTCATGGGATCAAGCCCTACGTCAAGCCCTGTGTCCAGCTCTGCACTAAGCACACAGTCTGCTTGGGATTCTCTGTCTCCCTCTCTCTCTGCCCCTCGTCTGCTCCCCATTTGTATTCTCTCTCTCTCTCAAAAATAAAATAAATAACTTTTTAAAGTGTTTAACCTAAGGACTTCATTTTTCACACAGTCACCCTACATATTTTTTTAGTATTTAGTATTTTTAGCTTTTACAAAGTAGAACAGTGTGTGTGTATAATTTACATATATACCAAATTATGAATGCCAAGAAACATGAAATAAATCAAAGTTGTTGCCAAGGATATTCTTCAACTGTCATCACTTTATGATCTTCTTTATAACTTTTGTAATTGCTCAAACCCTTGCAAGTGTGAATTAATTACATTTTCAAAGTCTCATAAAGACAGAATAAAAATTTTTTAAATAACAACCGCTTATTATGATTTTGTCTTTCCTTTCTTAAATTTTCTTTCAGTTCCAGTTCTCCATATTCCAAAGTCACAAATAAAAATATGTGAAAATTATATCATAATGGCAGCCTTTCTCCCTACATCCAACACAACATACAGGAATTAACAAGAGAAAAATTCTTCTTAGGCCCACTGACTTTTTCGTTCTGCTTTCTCTTTTCTCTATCATTCTCTTTAGTTCCTGGATATATAGAAAGAACCATTTTGATTACCTGGGAAGTATGAGATGTCTGACTGTGGACAGAATAGTTTTCAGAAACTAGTGCCTCTTTTCTCCTGCTGGATTTCCTGTGTTTGCATTGTGACATGGTTCTGTCTGTTAAATGGTTTTTTTTCTGTCAGGGAATCTTTTGAAATTCAGAACAAGACCGCAGAGAAAGGCTCCATGAATATTCTATATGGAACAGAGGTTCCTAAGAGAGCGGATGCAGGTGCTTCATTGTAAAACATTGATTTTCCTCCACAGATGGAGTCTGCATGTCATGGCCGGTGGCTGAGACACAATCCTGGAATGAAGCCTAACTAGTGATGCACCAGGGCAGGGTAGAACACATTTGGCTGTCAAGTGATCTGCTTCTTCATGTGATCTAATTGTTCCCAGGAGAGCTCTGGCCCTGTTTAGAAGGGAACTAGAGGTCTGGAAGCATTCAGTCAGCGAAGCTGTGTAGTCTCTGCTTCTATCACATTATTCAACTGAATACACTTGTTTCTAATGTGTGATTTACTAAGGAGAGATACATTTCTTAAAAGAGTTCAGGGAACTAAATACATTTGTGCTAAATTTGAACAAAAGCATTTGCAAAACTTTTCAATACTAATGCAAAGTGTAAATCAAGTAGCAAAGAGTAAGGTTTTCCTGTGAGAGTCACCTCTAAACAGACTGGAGGGGTCCTGGCAGCAGCAGTTACAGGAGAGGAAACATAAGCTCTGAAGTCTGATGGACAATGATTCAAATCCTTGGCTTTTGTAAACCTGGGAAAGTAACTTAATTTCCCTAAGTTTTGGATTCCTTGTCTGTAAAATAGGGATACCAATACCCACCTCAAGTGGTCATTGTGTGAAATAAAGTTCCAAAACATACTAGGTGCTCATTAAATGTCTGTTGCCTGTGCCTCTTCCGTTTCCTCTGAGTCATTTTGGCTCAGAGTCATTTTGGCTCAGAATGGGCAAAATGACTACAACATTCCTGGAGAGTCTTGATAAAGAAAAGAAACTTCAGCCTGCAGATGGGTCAGAGAAAATGAGAAGCAGAGAGGAACTTTTACATCAATGTGTATTTGTTCTCTTGGTATGATTATATTCTTTTTTTTTTAATTTTTTATTTATTTTTGAGAGAGAGAGAGACAGCATGAGCTGGGGAGGGTCAGAGAGAGAGGGAGACACAGAATCCGAAACAGTCTCCAGGTTCTGAGCTGGCTGTCAGCACAGAGCCCGACATGGGGCTCGAACCCACAAACCGTGAGATTATGACCTGAGCCGAAGTCGGAAGCTTAACCGACTGAGCCACCCAGGCGCCCCTGTATGATTATATTCTTAAAAAGTAACATAGCTATGGCTTCTGGCCCTTCACTATGCCATTATACACCTGAACAATCACCTGAAGTCAACCCTCACAGCATGATAGAAGTGAGATCCATTGACTGATGGAAGTCTCTGACCCTGGAGTTATTCTATAAAAGCATTTTTCTTCAGGGCTTATCAAAGATCCTGTTGCTCTATCTTACCTCCATTCAAATTTCCTCTTCCCTGAAATATTTCCAACTCTGTTCTCTCACATTTTCTCCCAACTATCAGGTCCTGCTCCTTCTCGTCAAAGTATTTCTTTAAGTTCATTTATGTAGAAGGATCTCCCTATCATCTAAGGAAACAGCAGTGGATAAAACCTTCACCTCCTCTGAGGAGATGTGCTGCTCATGCTATAGAAGGAAGAGAAGTTCTTTTGAAGTTCAATTTATTTGCAAGGTCCTTTCCTTTGTAATTGCACAGTTGAGAAAAGTCATATTAATGCCAAAGTGTGTGCCTAAAGTGTCTTCCTAGAGAGAGACCTTTATAAGAAACTGTTTAGCAGCCCTTTCATATTTCACCAAAAAGAGGCTGGGTGTTCACGGGCTAGAGTGTGTTAGTGTATGTTTGTGTGTGGTGTGTGTTTAAGGAAGCATATCATACACGTAATTGGTGAAAGAAAGAGTCACTTACCTCTGTTAGAGGAGGAATTAGAGCATCGCATCTTCATCAGCCAAGGTCTCTTTACTCACCAGTGGACCCGAAAACACAACACAACAATCAACACTGAATGGACAATTTCATGGCCTCAGTGGAAGGCTAACTAGGGTTTGCTGCTCCAGGACTGAAGGCCTTAAGACCTGTGAATCCCCAGCTCCCCTGCTGAGGTATCTGTCTCAGTTCTTTCTTTGAGGAAGTAGAGAAGCTGGGCTTGGCTGGATCCCCCCTCTGGACACCAGGGAAAAGGTGTTAGGGACAGCTAGTAAACAGCACTCCCCAGACCACCTTTAGGAAGGACACCTGTGATGAGATAAAACAGACCAGCTGTCTCCTCTGCTTGACCTGATGAATATTTCCATGGCCTGGAGAAGATGGGAAGCTTTTCCTCATCTGTGCTTCAGTACTGGGGACACAGATGAGCATGAGCCCAAGTGGGGATTATCTTGGAGCCAAACAGAGGAACTGATTCAGGGGCCGGTGTAGAGCACCTCCTCACAGTGGGGAGACAGCATATCTACAGCTCTGTAGTTCAAGCTCTGTACCTCCAGGATGCTCCAACAAGTTTGTTTACAGATTGGAGATATTTTTATCCCAACCTCCAATTAGAGGTAATTTTCCTTTCCTACAAATTGTACCATCGAGTGTTTACTTCCTGGCAGCACCAAATAGAAACCAGAGCCTCTGCTATTCTCCCTCTTTTGCTGCAGGGAATCCTGCGCCTACTTTGGAGTCCCTTCAGGGTCAATTCTCTACTGCATGCTTTGGAGAAGAGGCAAGTTCTTCCTGATGGCCTTGGGCCCAGGGGATTGGCCTGGTAATTTGTGCTGCTTATTTCTTTCCAGGGGTGGAAGGATATTTTTTGTGGTTGCCATTGCAGAGATTCTTGATATCCTGTTCCAGGACTGGAAATAGTGGGTATTTGATCTATNTTCAATACCAGGCCTCTTACACAAATGATAAGGGCTCTAGAGAGGACTCTGACATTTCTCTTTAATCTTATGGAACTATATTCCCACAAAATTTATGGTTGGGAGGAGTGGATGTGTTTGGTCTTCTGTAATGATATCAGGTCCTCAAAATACTCAATAGCAATGCAGAGATTTACTGCAGTTGGGAGGCCATTGTAGCCCTACAAAGGACAGAGCACCGTCTCCTGAGAATGTCTACAGTCTGCATCCTTTACACTCTGAGGCCTCGCTTTATTCCTGTTATTCTTTCCAGGCAGTATTTTGTCTTCTGGCCAGGACTTGTTCCCTGGAATTGCACTGCCTAGTGTAGTTCAGGCCCAACACTAGCAGCTGCTGAGGACAGACTCCCAGAAGAGGTGGGGAGCTCTGTTATGCATTAAGATAGCAGAACTATCCCTTGCGCACCCCTCACAGCAATGGCCACCCCACTGCCACCAGCCTAGAGCAAACTGCATCAGTTTCCATTCAGATTGTTAAAATGGTCTGTAGGCACCTGCCTGTATCTTCTATCTCTAGACCTATCCTTTCAAAATTGTGAGCAGCACAGGGCCTAGAACATTGGTAAGTGCTCAACAAATATCCATGGAATGAATGTCTATAAGACATCCTATAAAACCAACATCAGCTTGTGTTGTTCTACTTAGAATTCTTAAGTGGCTCCATATTACCTTCAGAATCCAGTTAAAATCTCTTCTATAACTAAAAAACTCATGGCCTGAGCCAAAGTAAGATGCTTAACTGAATGAGCCACTCAGGTACTGTTTTTGCCTTTTTTAAAAAGGCTAACATTTTCTGGGAAAGTTTTATTAAATGTCACACTATGATTATAGATTTCTCATCATTTCATTACAATTCTATCAAAATGCTTTTTATTCTTAACTACATGGTGTACAGGCTCAGGAGTGTTGTGCCATTCTCATAACACCATGAAGTACTGATATGGCTTTCACCCTTTCCCTGCCTTCTCCTCTCTCCCTCCCTCTCTCCCTCTAGCTCAACCATAAAAATGCTACCCTTGCCTGCCTCAGAGAAGCTTCTTCTGTTCTCAAGTTCCTTGGAGCCTTAGCTGCTCTCCCAAATAGGCCTTATAAAGTAAATACTTCCTTCCAAATACATGGTCTCCCCCATGAATAAAATCATGGCAAACACAACTATCAATGTTGCAAAACACATGTGATAATTGTGCTTTACACGTCATATCCTGCAACTGCAGGGCCATGAGCTCAGTGCGGGTCTTACTGGATATACCTACATTTGTCCTCCTGAGAGCTAACTACACAGTGGTTGCTTAAAAAACATGTTAGAGTGTTTAAAACACACGCACACACTTACATAGATGTCACAATGACATATGTTACAGAATCATCTACAAAGATTTTCAGAAAAAAAATAATACCCTTGTGCTGGGGCACCTGGATATTCAGTTGGTGGAGCATGTGGTTCCTGATCTGAGGGTCATGAATTCAAGCCCCATATTGGGTGTAGAGATTACAAGAAAGAAAGAAAGAAAGAAAGAAAGAAAGAAAGAAAGAAAGAAAGAAAGAAAGAAAGAGAAAAGAAAAGAAAAGAAAAATATCCTTGTGCTTGGAATGATTGAGGAAATCTTCATCTTCTTCTAGATTGAAGGGATCTAGAAATAACTGTATAACCTTGGGAATCACCTTCTGTCATTTAATTATCCATCCAGCACACATTATATTGTATATGTGCCTGGTATGAGCTAGGAACCAGAGATAATATGGGCACAGTTTTTTCTTCATGGAGCCCACAGTCCAGTGTTAGAGACAGGAGCAAAAATAATTATGTCTTAGGGGTCTAGTAACTCACAGAATGAGCTAATATGAGTATCTACTGCTTTACTGCATCACACAGGGACATTCTGAATAAAGTATAACCAAAAAATTAAAATGCAGATTGAACCTGAAGTAAAGAAATAAACCCTCAGGTGACAGTAACAAGGGAGGAATTTAAAGCCAAAAGAGTAGTCAGTGCTGCAAACCAGAGCCATGGTTGTATGAACATGAGGAGGAGGGAGCCCTAGAACTGGGGGAGCAGTTTAACACCCATGTGCATGAGGGGGCATGTCTTAGGACCCACTGGAAGCAGTACTTTGGAACTGAAATCCTACTCCTTCAGGGGAAGATCGCTAGAAAAAAAAAATCTCCATCCATCAGCTTCTACCCTAAGACTCTGGGGAAGAAAGAAATCAGTTTCCTATGAGAAACTCAAATTTCCAGGCCTGTGTCACATTCTGGTGTGTGATGTGACTTAACTTTATCTCATGGGATGGAAGTCCCCAAACCCCAAAATTAATGTAAAACCTTTTCCTTTTCCTTTCTTTTTTGTTACCATAGTCATGGAGAAAAGCTTTGGACCAACCAGTAGAAGCAAATGCACAACTCTTCCTAGCATGTCCTGAGAACATAAAGGGCCCCCATAGAATAAAACAATCCCTAAAATGAAGAATTTAACATTAAGTGTAAAAACCTCAGAATGAAATGACTTACCACAAGTAGAGTCAGCACACATAACAAGGGGGAGAATCAGCACCTCCGAATCTTGAGACAATGAAATAACCCAAATAATAAGATAATAAAATAAATAGGCTTACAAAGTTTAGAGAGATAAAAGGACTAGAAAACACAGAGAAATAAAAAGGTGCTCGAAAAGAATGAGCAGATAAGAAAAAGAGACACATAGAATTTCTTTTTTTTTATTAGTTTATTTTTGAGACAGAGAGAGACAGAGGGTGAGTGGGGAGGTGGGGGAGAGAGACACACACACACAGAATCTGAAACAGACTCCAGTCTCTGAGCTGTTAGCACAGAACCCGACGTGGGGCTCGAACCCGCAAACTGCGAGATCATGATCTGAGGAAAGTCAGATGCTTAATGGACAGAGCCACAGCAGAATTTCTTAAAAAATGAAACATTTAGGAGGAAAAAAACAACTTCTGTGGATTAATTTATTAATTAATTTTTTTAAAATTAGCGTGGGGCGCCTGGGTGGCTCAGTCGGTTAAGCCTCCGACTTTGGCTCAGGTTATGATCTCACGGTTCGTGGGTTTGAGCCCCGCATCGGGCTCTGTGCTGACAGCTGGCTCAGAGCCTGGGGCCTGCTTCGGATTCTGTGTCTCCCTCTCTCTCTGACCCTTCCCTCCTCATGCTCTCTCTCTCTCTCTCAGAAATAAATAAAACATTTTAAAAAATGAGTGAAATGAAAGATAGATCTTAGAAAACTACCAAGGATGAGGCACAGAGAAGTAAAGACATGAGAACTTGAAAAAGATGTTAAGAGATGTGCAAAACAGAATAAGAGTTGTGTAGAAATAAAATGAGAACAAGGAAAAGGCAGTCATTTAGGAAGTAATGGCTCAGAATGTTTTAGAATTAATGGAGGTCATAAATCCCTAGTTTGAAGAAGCTATCCTAAGCACAATATCCCAGGATGAAGAAAGATCTCATTTTGTTTAGTCACCCCTAATCATATGAGTCATTCCTAGACATAACAGTGAAATATTAGAATCCCAAGCTAAAAGAAAAATCTCAACACTGGTCATGTTAAAAAGGCAGGCTGTTGGGGCGCCTGGGTGGCTTAGTCGGTTAAGCGTCCGACTTTTGCTTAGGTCATGATCTCGCGGTTCGTGGGTTCGAGCCCCGCATCAGGCTCTGTGCTGACTGCCAGCTCAGAGCCTGGAGCCTGTTTCAGTCTGTGACTCCCTCTCTCTCTGACCCTCCCCTGCTCACGCTGTCTCTCTCTCTCTCCTAGAAATAAATAAAA
>NW_027530004.1:218534-364139 GCF_008692635.1 Crocuta crocuta | reverse complement strand
TTCAATACCAGGCCTCTTACACAAATGATAAGGGCTCTAGAGAGGACTCTGACATTTCTCTTTAATCTTATGGAACTATATTCCCACAAAATTTATGGTTGGGAGGAGTGGATGTGTTTGGTCTTCTGTAATGATATCAGGTCCTCAAAATACTCAATAGCAATGCAGAGATTTACTGCAGTTGGGAGGCCATTGTAGCCCTACAAAGGACAGAGCACCGTCTCCTGAGAATGTCTACAGTCTGCATCCTTTACACTCTGAGGCCTCGCTTTATTCCTGTTATTCTTTCCAGGCAGTATTTTGTCTTCTGGCCAGGACTTGTTCCCTGGAATTGCACTGCCTAGTGTAGTTCAGGCCCAACACTAGCAGCTGCTGAGGACAGACTCCCAGAAGAGGTGGGGAGCTCTGTTATGCATTAAGATAGCAGAACTATCCCTTGCGCACCCCTCACAGCAATGGCCACCCCACTGCCACCAGCCTAGAGCAAACTGCATCAGTTTCCATTCAGATTGTTAAAATGGTCTGTAGGCACCTGCCTGTATCTTCTATCTCTAGACCTATCCTTTCAAAATTGTGAGCAGCACAGGGCCTAGAACATTGGTAAGTGCTCAACAAATATCCATGGAATGAATGTCTATAAGACATCCTATAAAACCAACATCAGCTTGTGTTGTTCTACTTAGAATTCTTAAGTGGCTCCATATTACCTTCAGAATCCAGTTAAAATCTCTTCTATAACTAAAAAACTCATGGCCTGAGCCAAAGTAAGATGCTTAACTGAATGAGCCACTCAGGTACTGTTTTTGCCTTTTTTAAAAAGGCTAACATTTTCTGGGAAAGTTTTATTAAATGTCACACTATGATTATAGATTTCTCATCATTTCATTACAATTCTATCAAAATGCTTTTTATTCTTAACTACATGGTGTACAGGCTCAGGAGTGTTGTGCCATTCTCATAACACCATGAAGTACTGATATGGCTTTCACCCTTTCCCTGCCTTCTCCTCTCTCCCTCCCTCTCTCCCTCTAGCTCAACCATAAAAATGCTACCCTTGCCTGCCTCAGAGAAGCTTCTTCTGTTCTCAAGTTCCTTGGAGCCTTAGCTGCTCTCCCAAATAGGCCTTATAAAGTAAATACTTCCTTCCAAATACATGGTCTCCCCCATGAATAAAATCATGGCAAACACAACTATCAATGTTGCAAAACACATGTGATAATTGTGCTTTACACGTCATATCCTGCAACTGCAGGGCCATGAGCTCAGTGCGGGTCTTACTGGATATACCTACATTTGTCCTCCTGAGAGCTAACTACACAGTGGTTGCTTAAAAAACATGTTAGAGTGTTTAAAACACACGCACACACTTACATAGATGTCACAATGACATATGTTACAGAATCATCTACAAAGATTTTCAGAAAAAAAATAATACCCTTGTGCTGGGGCACCTGGATATTCAGTTGGTGGAGCATGTGGTTCCTGATCTGAGGGTCATGAATTCAAGCCCCATATTGGGTGTAGAGATTACAAGAAAGAAAGAAAGAAAGAAAGAAAGAAAGAAAGAAAGAAAGAAAGAAAGAAAGAAAGAGAAAAGAAAAGAAAAGAAAAATATCCTTGTGCTTGGAATGATTGAGGAAATCTTCATCTTCTTCTAGATTGAAGGGATCTAGAAATAACTGTATAACCTTGGGAATCACCTTCTGTCATTTAATTATCCATCCAGCACACATTATATTGTATATGTGCCTGGTATGAGCTAGGAACCAGAGATAATATGGGCACAGTTTTTTCTTCATGGAGCCCACAGTCCAGTGTTAGAGACAGGAGCAAAAATAATTATGTCTTAGGGGTCTAGTAACTCACAGAATGAGCTAATATGAGTATCTACTGCTTTACTGCATCACACAGGGACATTCTGAATAAAGTATAACCAAAAAATTAAAATGCAGATTGAACCTGAAGTAAAGAAATAAACCCTCAGGTGACAGTAACAAGGGAGGAATTTAAAGCCAAAAGAGTAGTCAGTGCTGCAAACCAGAGCCATGGTTGTATGAACATGAGGAGGAGGGAGCCCTAGAACTGGGGGAGCAGTTTAACACCCATGTGCATGAGGGGGCATGTCTTAGGACCCACTGGAAGCAGTACTTTGGAACTGAAATCCTACTCCTTCAGGGGAAGATCGCTAGAAAAAAAAAATCTCCATCCATCAGCTTCTACCCTAAGACTCTGGGGAAGAAAGAAATCAGTTTCCTATGAGAAACTCAAATTTCCAGGCCTGTGTCACATTCTGGTGTGTGATGTGACTTAACTTTATCTCATGGGATGGAAGTCCCCAAACCCCAAAATTAATGTAAAACCTTTTCCTTTTCCTTTCTTTTTTGTTACCATAGTCATGGAGAAAAGCTTTGGACCAACCAGTAGAAGCAAATGCACAACTCTTCCTAGCATGTCCTGAGAACATAAAGGGCCCCCATAGAATAAAACAATCCCTAAAATGAAGAATTTAACATTAAGTGTAAAAACCTCAGAATGAAATGACTTACCACAAGTAGAGTCAGCACACATAACAAGGGGGAGAATCAGCACCTCCGAATCTTGAGACAATGAAATAACCCAAATAATAAGATAATAAAATAAATAGGCTTACAAAGTTTAGAGAGATAAAAGGACTAGAAAACACAGAGAAATAAAAAGGTGCTCGAAAAGAATGAGCAGATAAGAAAAAGAGACACATAGAATTTCTTTTTTTTTATTAGTTTATTTTTGAGACAGAGAGAGACAGAGGGTGAGTGGGGAGGTGGGGGAGAGAGACACACACACACAGAATCTGAAACAGACTCCAGTCTCTGAGCTGTTAGCACAGAACCCGACGTGGGGCTCGAACCCGCAAACTGCGAGATCATGATCTGAGGAAAGTCAGATGCTTAATGGACAGAGCCACAGCAGAATTTCTTAAAAAATGAAACATTTAGGAGGAAAAAAACAACTTCTGTGGATTAATTTATTAATTAATTTTTTTAAAATTAGCGTGGGGCGCCTGGGTGGCTCAGTCGGTTAAGCCTCCGACTTTGGCTCAGGTTATGATCTCACGGTTCGTGGGTTTGAGCCCCGCATCGGGCTCTGTGCTGACAGCTGGCTCAGAGCCTGGGGCCTGCTTCGGATTCTGTGTCTCCCTCTCTCTCTGACCCTTCCCTCCTCATGCTCTCTCTCTCTCTCTCAGAAATAAATAAAACATTTTAAAAAATGAGTGAAATGAAAGATAGATCTTAGAAAACTACCAAGGATGAGGCACAGAGAAGTAAAGACATGAGAACTTGAAAAAGATGTTAAGAGATGTGCAAAACAGAATAAGAGTTGTGTAGAAATAAAATGAGAACAAGGAAAAGGCAGTCATTTAGGAAGTAATGGCTCAGAATGTTTTAGAATTAATGGAGGTCATAAATCCCTAGTTTGAAGAAGCTATCCTAAGCACAATATCCCAGGATGAAGAAAGATCTCATTTTGTTTAGTCACCCCTAATCATATGAGTCATTCCTAGACATAACAGTGAAATATTAGAATCCCAAGCTAAAAGAAAAATCTCAACACTGGTCATGTTAAAAAGGCAGGCTGTTGGGGCGCCTGGGTGGCTTAGTCGGTTAAGCGTCCGACTTTTGCTTAGGTCATGATCTCGCGGTTCGTGGGTTCGAGCCCCGCATCAGGCTCTGTGCTGACTGCCAGCTCAGAGCCTGGAGCCTGTTTCAGTCTGTGACTCCCTCTCTCTCTGACCCTCCCCTGCTCACGCTGTCTCTCTCTCTCTCTCTCTCTCTTAGAAATAAATAAAACATTAAAAAAAAAAAAGGCAGGCTGCTTACAAGGAAACCGCAACAGTGACAGCAGAGTTGGGAACAAAATGAAATAATAGCTTCAAAGTGCAGAGGGAAATGAGAAGTCATTCCAGGATTCTATAACCACCGCAATTATAAAGCTCAGCAAATCCTTAATCACAAAGCACTCAATTGGGGCTCACAGTATTCCTTACTCTATCCTGGCCACTTTCAGAAATTCTTTTTTTTTTTCCCTTTCCTTTCTTTTCTTCCTCTCCCCTATCTCATTCCCCTTCCTCTCCTTTCCCTCTCTTTCTCCTTTTCTTTTTTTGTTTTGTTTTGGGTTTTTTTTGGTTACTCTTAGAGCAAATCAGCCACCATCTTCCACAAACTAGGCTGGACTGGGAGCAAAGACACCCAAACTTGGCTACTGAGAAGCCCTTCGTTAATTCTTTTCAATTCTGTAGGATTTATTTTCCTAATTTTTTCATGACAATTACGTATCATCTGTCCCTCACAGGTTTTCTGTGATTATTGAAGTGAAACGGCAGACACAAAAGCCTTTTGGAAGAAGGAAAAGCAAATGGCACACAAGCAGTGGATTACGTTTCTTTTCAAGGAGGTAGAGAAAGTTTTCCAGCCACTTCATCCTCCCCTTCTCCTCCTGGCTGGCTGGATAATCTCATGTTGGAGCCTCTCGGCAGGCATGGAGAGTAGAGCCGGCCCTGCCAGTGCCTGAGATGCCAGGCTGGGTGAAGCCTCCTTCCTAAATAAGAAAGGCTGCCTAGTTCCCTATGCAGGGGCTGAAAAGTATTAACTGTGGCAGGGAGGATTAGCCATATGCCACTTAATTCCTGTTAATCAGGATTGAGGGGAGCTTGTGCTTGTAAATTACAGATGAGCCAGCTGCCATCCTGAGGTCCTGCTGTGCTGGGGCTCTGCCGGCCACAGTGGGCACAGCGCTCGCAGCAGGGCTCGGCTGCCTGCAGAGCCATTCCCACCCTCCTTCACTTCCTTTTCTTTTAAATTCTCTCCTTCTCCTCTTCTTTCTCCCCAATCACTTCTCAGATTTGATTCCCTTTCCTATCATTTATTATTATTCCTACGTTTTGACTTCTAAGTTAACATTCCTTATATATATTCCTTTGCCTCTGTTTTCTCTGACTTACTCTTTTGTCTTGTTTAAAAAAAAATTCAGCTGAGTAAATTTGAATATTTAATCCATTTTATTAAGCCATTCACGAATCAGGCAGCATCCCATCCAGCAAGGAGAGAGATGCTCCAAGGAGTTGTACAAAATGGAAGGTTTTTATAGAAAGGGGGGTGGGGCAAGAGGCTATTAGCAAAAGAAAAGAAAGGTTTGTCCCAGGCCAGGACATCTCTTTTGTGAAGAGGGATGACAGGGTTGTCATTGAGCAGATGACCTCACTAGTGCTGATCAGGAAATTTGAGATTAACTGTTAAAAGGTCACATTAAGTCTTGGTTTGCTATTTTGAGGGCCAATGGCTCTATTTTGGATGTGTTTCTTTCATAATAATTGCCCTCTTTTGGTCAGATTCTCAGCCTGAGAAGTGTGATAATAAATTAAGGCACTAGCGCCACTCTCAGCTACTGCTCCGTGGTTCTTACGGTTTTTCACTGATCCTCTGTGTGATATTCACAGGTCATGATGGGTTTTTTTTTTTTCTTAATCCCTGTGATACTCTCAGATCATAATTCCGGGCTCACAATCCTTAAGTCAGTCCTGCTCTTTGCTTCTCCTCCAACATTCCAGTCTTGGGGAGATCATCTGCTTGGTAGCTATCAGCTGTGAACATGCATTTAAGCTTTTGAGATGATATAACACACCAGGGAGATAATGGGTAGGATAATTCCCAATGTTTGGAGGGTACGTGGAAGCCATTGTCCCCAAAACCCAAAGGAATCACAATCAAGTAAGTCAAAGAAAGATCTTGTTTAAAGGAATCATCCCTTCAGGCCAAATGGCTTGCTCAATTATCTTATGTAATGGAGTTTCAACCTCCTCAGAAGTGTTGATAGAGGTACAGCAGATGGCCACAGCCCAAGTACCTTCTTGCTCAGATAAAAGATAATCAGAGGCTATCCTATTATCCAGAACAATTTTGGCGAGAGAGTCTAAGGAACTGTATTGGGCTGCTATTACTTCAGCAGCATATTCTGCAGTAAGAATTAAGAAGTTCCTCAGGATGCCTGCATAGCTTGGTCTCTTAAGCATCTGACTCTTGGTTTCAGCTCAGGCCATCGTCTCATGAGCCCCATGTTGGGCTCTGCACCGACGACACAGAGCCTGCTTGGGAATTCTCTCTCCTTCTCTATGCCCCTCCCCCAATCGTATGCATTCTCACTGGTGCTCTCTCTCTCTCAAAATAAGCAAATAAACATTAAAAAAAAAAAAAAGGAGAAATTTCTGGTCAAGGCCTCATTTATATTTATCCCTAGCCAGGAAGGAGAGTCCTGCCAAAAGGAGTGAACCCTGAATCACAAAAGCCTTGGTATACAAGGAAAAGAAGGAGAAAGGGTTTGATGCTTAGTTAAAGTATGAAGTCTTGGGGCACCTGGGTGGCTCAGTCGGTTAAGCATCCAACTTGGGCTCAGGTCATGATCTCACAGTCTGTGGGTTCGAGCCCCACGTCAGGCCCTGTGCTGACAGCTCGGAGCCTGGAGTCTGTTTCGAATTCTGTCTGTCTCTCTCTCTCTCTCTGTCCCTCCCTGACTTGTTCTTTGTCTCTGTCTTTCAAAAATAAATAAACATTTAAAAAAGTATGAAGTCTTGATTTATGAAGACTTGGAAGTATGAAGTGAAAACAGTCTACTTCAGTGTCAACTATTCTTCCTCATCAGTTTGATTCAGAGGTCTCCAGTGTCTGTACAGAATCAGCTGTCAGATGGAGCCTTCTTTAGCTGTGAAGGCTAAAAAGCTTCACAGCTAAAAACACCCAAAGCTTAATTCCTTCTAGTTTTGCAGCAATGACAGTGATCAGGGGGACTTGGTAAGGTGCATTCCAATGGGGCTTGAGGGCTGTCTTCCTGATAATGTTTCCAGAAAACCCAGTCACCAGGCCCTAGTTTGTAACCAACAATACCCTTTGAACTGGGATTTGGAAGCCTTTAACCTGTTGATGACAGGCTTGAGCATAAGACGTTAGAGCTTCCCAGTAGCTTGCCATACTAGCATGAGACAAGTGATCAGCAGAAGGTTGTATACCAACAGATATTGGCCTACCACTGACTATCTATGCAGAATGCATTTATGTTTCCCCGGGTGGGTACCGCACACAGTCAATAAGACCAAAGGCAATACCTTGGACCAGGGAAGTCCAGTAGTTTCTGCAGGTTTAAAAATTTTAAGTTTGGGAAAAAAAAAAATTTAAGTTTGGGGATCCCATTAGCTCTCCTGACCTTGCCTTATGATTGAGAGTGATAGGGACAGTGTTAATTGTAAGAAGTTTGCAAGGTCTTCATTAAGACTTGTATGATTTACCCAGTGACGTGTCTTGATTATTGGAGATCATGAAAGCTATACCCCAAGTGGGAAACACAACAGTTTCTTTGCCACTGTGGGTGCATCAGCCTTGTGGCAGGGGAAAGCTTCAATACATGTGGAAAAAATACACACAGTGCGCCTGGGTGGCACAGTCAGTTAGGCATCTGACTCTTGATCTCAGCTCAGGTCATAATCTCACAGTACGTGAGTTTGAGCCCCTCATTGGGCTCTGTGCTAGTGGTCCAGAGCCTGCTTGGGATTCTCTCTCTCCTTCTCTCTGCCCCTCCCCTGCTTGTGCTCTGTCTCTCAAAATAAATAAAGAAACTTGAAAAAGAAAACACACACACACGTACACACACGCACACACACACACACACTAACAAGAACATATTAAAAACCTAAATTAAGTGGCACTTGAATGAAGCTTCACTGTAGGTGTTCAAAGGATCCCTAGGGATCCCTAGACTGAGACCTCCAGGGACAAAAATATAGTTTCCAGTATAATGGACCTGACAGGCCAGACTATTGATAGACTTTCACAGTTGTAGAAGTCTCCCCACCAATGTCAATTCATAATTTGAGCCATCTTAAATGTGAGTGAAAAAATGCAAAAGCCAAAAAATTGGATTAGACAGGGAGCCAAGAAGAACCAACCAGCCATCTTGGGTTTACCATGGCTGTGCCTATTTAATTTACAGATATTATTATTTTAGAGATTTTTTAAAAATGTTCATTTGTTCATTTTGAGAGAGAGCATGCATGGGTATGCACCCAAGCAAGGGAGGTGCAGAAAGAGAGAGAGAGGGAAAGAGAGAATCCCAAGCAGACCCCACACTGCCAGCACAGAGCCTGATGTGGGGCTTAATCCCACGACTTTGTTATCATGCCTGAGCCAAAATCAAGAGTCAGATCCTTAACCAACTAAGCCACTCAGGCACTCCTAGAGATTTTTTTAAAAATTTATTTTTAAATTTTTTCTTAATGTTTATTTATTTTTGAGAAGCAGGGAGAGACAGAGCACAAGCAAGGGAGGGGCAGAGAGAGGGAGACACGGAATCTGAAGCAAACTCCAGGCTTTGAGCTGTCAGCACAGAGCCTGACGCAGGGCTTGAACCCACAGATTGTGAGATCATGACCTGAGCTGAAGTCAGACGCTCAACCGACTTAGCCACCCAGGTGCCCCTAGAAATCTTATTTTTAAGTAATCTCTACACCCAATCCAGGGCCCTAACCCATAACCCCAAGATCGAGAGTCGCACACTCACCCAACCAAGCCAGGCAAGTGCCCCAATTTACAACTATTATTTACCCACCACTTCTCTGATTCAGTAGCAGACTATTGCCTTGCTACAAGGACATCAGGATGGCAAAAGTCTGGTAGTGAGGGGTCATTTTTTGCAGATGTAGAATAGACTTCATTTACATGTGCCCCCGTCCCTATGTGCAACATTTCTTTGGGAGAGATTTATATGTTCTGACCCTATTGTGGATCAAAGAATTACAGGTTAGTGACAGGAGTGCTGGGACACTAAGGTGGCTCAGATGGAAATTTCAAGAGCCATAGTCCAAAGGCCTGTTCATCTGTGACTCCATTTCCCCTTTATAGATTTCCCTGATACCCAGGCTTTGTCGTTTTAGGGTAAGCGTCAGTTATAATAACAGCAACTTCAGAAAGTAAGAGACCTGCAGTAGTACCATTTACTTGTTGCCCATTTTTTAAAGTGGGGTCCCAGAGGATATAATATAACATTGTAGGATAATAGTTAGACTTATGAGAGATAACATTATAGCAGAACATATCAGATTTCTAGGAATTTTATATAATTTGTAGAACATTTATATACCTGTACAAAAACAACATAATGGAGGCTTAGTATTACTACTTATGTGACAGTTTCCCATGTAATTTAACATATCAAGTAAACCTAATTGGTTTAACAAACCATTTGGAATATTCCAGGGCCCCTCTAAAAAATCCCAAAGTGCCTTCCAGGTCAAAAAGACTTCATTTAGAATTTGATTTTGAGAAGTTTGTAAAAACAAACAAACAAACAAACACCTATATATATGGTTTTAAAGCACTGGGTTACAGAGAATCATAGATTTTTATGAAACTTAATATATCATTATCTATTAACAAAACTTAATCCTTTTAATGTTTTAAAGATTTATTTTATTTTTAGAGAGAAAGAGTGCGAGGGGGGGGGTGCGGGGGGAGAGGCAGAGAGAGAGAGAGAGAGAGAGAGAGATTCTCTCAATCCTTTTACCCTGGGATCATGACCTGAGCAGAAATCAAGAATTGGGCATTCAACCAACTGAGCTACCAAGGCACCCCAGTTCTTTTAATATTAAGATGATTCTGTTTTCCTAACTAATGAAAGACCTGATAGAGATAGTAAACACAGGAAATTAATTTGATAAAACATAGAATCTTTGTTTTCTAGGAAGATTACTTAAAAGGTAAAGAAACTTTCACAATCAGTTATCAAAAGCAGACCAAAACACCAAAGAGAAAGCCAAATTCTAACTTTGCCAGCTTACTTTTTTTTAATGTTTATTTTTGACTGAGAGAGAGAGACAGTATGCGTGTGAGTGCAGGAGGGGCAGAGAGACAGGGTACAGGGGATCTGAAGTGGGCTCTGTGCTGACAGCAGAGAGCCCAATGCAGGGCTTGAACTCATGAACAGTGAGATGTCGGAGGTTTAACCAACTGAGGCACCCAGATGCCCTGCCAGCTTACCTTCTTTTAAATTAAATTAGATTTGATGTCAAGAACAAAGGAAAAAGAAAAATAATTAAACTTCATTACAACTTGCAGCCCATTGACAAATACTTGGGACAGGCAAATACATGGTGACCTTCTTCCAGAATTTCAACTACATCGATGTTAATACTTTGCTAAGGGCAAAAGGCAACCTTAGCTTACCATTAGCCCAAACTCCAAGATCCTGTAAGTCTCCTTTAACATATAAAAACCCCTTTGAAAACTTCCTTTATCTCTACCCTCCCCCCAAGATATAAGTTTGCAATCATCCTCCAAGTATATAAGTAACCCACTGATACTCACTGAAGAGTTTCATGACTAAGGGTGTACTCAGTACATCAGAAAATGACCTTATCCTAACAGCAGTTAGCCCATCAAGGTCCTGGAAACTTTGCTTCCAAACACCTTAGACTTAGGCTATCCCTAACTCCCTCCCAACTACAAAGTATATAATTGGCCACTCCTCACAACCCCAGTGCAGCTCTTTCTGCCCATGGGTCCTGTCTCTGTGCTTTAACAAAACCACCTTTTCTGCACTAAAGATATCTTACAAATTCTTTCTTGACTGTTTGCTCCCAGACCCCAATATTTCACATCACAGTTTTCAATACTTTAAAATTTTTTTAAAAAATATTTGTTTATTTCTGAGAGAGAAAGAGAGAGAGAGAGAGAGAATGAGCAAGAGGAGATGAGAAGAGAGAGAGGGAGACATAGAATCCGAAGCAGGCTTCAGGCTCTGAGTTGTCAGCACGAGCCACATGCGGGGCTCAAGCTCATGGACATGAGATCATGACCTGAGCCAAAGACAGTCATTTAACCAATTAAGCCACCCAGGCACCCCTAAATTATTTCTTTTCTAATTCTAATATAATTAGCATGCTGTGTTATATTAGTTTCAGATGTGCAATACAGTGATTGAACAATTCTATACATTACTTACAGCTCATCACGATGAGTATACTATTAATCCCCCTCACCCACCTCCACTATGGCACCAGCTTACTATTGATATTAAAATTTACTCATTCCGATATTAGTGAGTTCAGAGTACACATAAAATTCTTTCCAAAGATTTATTTTTCACCAATTCTCTACACCTTTCTCTTTCTCCAAAAAATATATTGTTTCCCTTCCTCATACCTCATTCCTCCTTTTACCAAAACACATATTTTACTTCCCTTTCATGAAGACATGTTCCCTTATTATTTCCAGCATCTTTAATTACATATACTAATTAGAATTCTCAATCCTTAGAAGCCTTAATTTCTAGTAAAAACCAAGAAGTAAACAATTGTAAACTGTGTTAGCATTCTTTGGCTGGAGAGACTTATAAATACTTTTCATAATTTCTAGAAGCATATGCTTCTACTTCTCATAGTAAATTTCTCAGCATGGTACAAAACATGTTTACTAATAGACCCAAATAGCTTTAATTCCTCTGTAATAGAAAGACAAAGTAGATTAACTTATGGTCAGTAATTAATGTTTCAGTATTTTATCTTATTTGGAAATGATATAAATGTTCAATACATTTCCATTATGTAATTCAACTTAGCAAAACTCTGAAGTTTCAAGTTATCAGGGATTTAGGGAGCTATTTTTAAGTACCCACACCATAAAATATAATTGTCACTAAAAAGTTTATCTATAAACTTTTATTCCATTTATATTTAAGTCATTTGCTTCCGACAGTTATGTTTAGATTACCCCTGAAAACTTCAGGAGACATTAGACAAACTCAGCCATCATTTAAAAAAAAATTTTTTTAAATGTTTATTTTTGAGAGAGAGAGAGAGAGGGAAACAGAGCATGAGCAGGGGAGGGGCTGAGAGAGAAAGGAAAACACAGAATTAGAAGCAGGCTCCAGGCTCTGAGCTGTCAGCACAGAGACCCATGTGGGCTTGAACCCACGAACTGTAAGATCATGAACTCAGCTGAAGTCAGAACTCAACTCACTGAGCCACCCAGGTGCCCCTCAGCCATCACTCCCATCATCTATTTTTTGCTGACAGTTTTGCAACAGAGATAACATGAATTTAAGTAGTAAACTCAGGTAGAATAAAAGTTGTTTATCTGCACGACATTCAATGTTGAGAATTTTAAAGACATGTCTGTTTTAATTAAATCAACAAACTAAAACTAGCTTTTAGTTGCCAAGTTCATGTGAACTTGAAAAATATTTGGGTTAGTTTATATCTTTCTGAGAGTTTTAGAATGTCCCATCCTTTTCTGGTTCCATACAAATTTTAGGATTGTTCTAGTTCTATGAAGAATGGTGGCGTTACTTTGGTAGGGATTGCATTGAATGCGTAGATTGCTTTGGGTGGTATAGACATTTTAACAATATTTGTTCTTCCAATCCATAAGCATGGAATGTTTTTGCATTTCTCCGTGTCTTCTTCAATTTCTTTCATAAGCTTTCTATAGTTTTCAGCATGCAGATCCAACATAGCCAAAGTAACAGTGAAGAAGAAAACCCAAGCTGAAGGCATCATAATTCTGGACTTTAAGCAGTATTACAAAGCTGTAATCATCAAGACAAGATGGTACTGGCACAAAAACAGACACATAGATCAATGGAACAGAATAGAGAACCCAGAAATGCACCTACAAATGTATGGCCAACTAATCTTTGACAAAGCAGGAAAGAGTATCCAAGGGAAAAAAGACAGTCTTTCAGCAAATGGTGCAGGGAAAATTGGAAGTGATATGCTGAAGAATGAAACTGGACCACTTTCTTACACCATACACAAAAATAAATTCAAAATGGATGAGATATCTAAATGTGAGACAGGAAACCATCAAAATCCCATAGGAGAAAACAGGCAGCAACTTCTTTGACCTCAGCTGCAGCAACTTCTTACTACGCATGTCTCTGAAGGCAAGGGAAATAAAAGCAAAAATGCACTATTGGGATCTCATCAAGATAAAAAACTTCTGCACGGCAAATACAACAATCAGCAAAACTAAAAGGCAACCAATGGAATGTGGGAAGATATTTGCAAATTACATATCAGATAAAAGGTTAGTATCCAGAATCTATAAGGAACTTAGCAAACTCAAAACCCATAAAACAAATAATCCAGTGAAGAAATGGGCAGAAGAAATGAATGGACACTTTTCCAAAGAAGACATCCAGATGGCTAACAGACACATGAAAAGATGCTCGACATCTTTCATCATCAGGGAAATACAAATCAAAACCACAATGAGATCCCACCTCACACCTGTCAGAATGGCTAACATTGACAACTCAGGCAACAACAGATGTTAGTGAGGATGTGGAGAAAGGGGAACACTTTTGCACTGCTAGTGGGAATGCAAACTGGTGCAGCTACTCTTGAAACTAGTATGGAGATTCCTCAAAAAATTAAAAATAGAATTATCCTATGACCCAGCAATTGCACTACTAAGTATTTATCCAAAGGATACAAAATGCTGATTCGAAGGGGTGCAAGCACCCCAATGTTTATAGCAGCACTACCAATAGTACCCAAATTATGGAAAGAGCCCAAACGTCCATCGATTGATGCATGGATAAAGAAGATGTGGTATATATATGATGAAGTTTTGGGGTGACGGGGGTTCATGGGGTCCGTGGCTGATGGCAAAGAAAGAATTCTTGAAGATATCTTTGGTGCAAAAAGGTGATTTTATTACAGCATGGAGACAGGACGCTTGGGCAGGAAGAGCTGCACTGTAAGTGTAGAGGGTGAGTCCAGAGAGGTAAGGTCAAGAGGGAGTTTCCAAAGACACTTTCACATGTGAAAGACATATGGGAGGCCTAGCTACTATGGAGCTAAGGTTGTTTTTCCCTCTAACAAGGCATTAACATTGGGACAGTAGGGAGTTCCTGGACCTTAGGCTGTTGATGGGATTGCCTTTTTCTGGTTAACTGGTGGAGACTCGTATTGGGTTAACCATTTGCTTTTTGTTCTTTCTTGTTTTGGGGTAGCTGGGAGTGTCCAAGGAATATCACATGCCCCACCTGGGCGGGACAGGGTGCTAGCTTGCATTTTGCCTTCAGCCTGCCTCATGTTTGCTCATCACATATACAATGGAATACTGCTCTCAGATCAAAAAGAATGAAATCTTGCCATTTGCAGCAATGTGGATGGAACTAGAGTGAATTATGTTAAGCAGAATAAGTCAGTCAGAGAATAACAAATATATGATTTCACTCACATGTGGAATTTAAGAAACACAACAGATGAACATAGGGGAAGGGAAGGAAAAATAAGATAAAAACAGAGGGAGGCAAATCATAAGAGACTGTTAAATACAGAGCACAAACTGAGGGTTGCTGGAGGGGAGCTGGGTGGGGGGATGGGCTAAATGGGTGATGAGCATTAGGTTGGGCACTTGTTGGGATGAGCACTGGGTGTGATATGTAACTGGTAAATCACTGGGTTCTACTCCTGAAACCAATACCACATTGTTTGTTAGTTAACTTGAATTTAAATAAAAAATTTTTTAAAAATAAAGTCTTTCCCCTAGAGAAAAAAATTAATTAATTAATTTTAAAAAAGAATGCTCCATCCTTATAAGTGCTTGCCTCCAAACCAGCTAAATAGAGCTCTTTTATAAATTAATTTTAGCTGAGCACCTGGGTGGCTCAATTGGTTAAGCATCCGACTCCTGATTTCAGCTCAGGTTATGATCTCACAGGCTCTGTGCTGGCAGTGTGGAACCTCCCTGGGATTCAGTCTCCCTCTGTCTCTGCCCCTCCCCCAGTATGCTCTCTCTCTGTCTCTGTCTCTCTCTTTCAAAATAAATACACATCAAAAAAACAAATTAATTTTAGCAATACCATCTGGAGATTGAAAAATATCTCATATTTACTATATACATGTGCATGCACACAGTCACACACACATTCACAGATACAAAGATTTTATAGCTTTTGTTTTTACTAATGTTTGTGGAGAGAACATGTTAGGCCCAATTTTCAAATACTTCCCTCTCTTTCTTTTTTTTTCTTCTGAAAGGAAACTTCCCCCTAAAATTTGCAGTTCAAAGAATGGCTTTTTGGCCCTAGGGAAGAGAAGGATAAAACTCTACATCACAAAAGTACATATTAAGTGCAGAATAATTTTGTTTCCAATATTTTGATCTTTTCAAGCACTTTGAGAGGAATAGTTGAAGTGTACAGGATTGGAAGGGGCAGGTGAACTTTGAACTTCTAGAGCAACACCTTTGGCCTGGCAGAGATTTATAAGACAAAAGCAGCTGTTTTGAGTCCCCCAAAGAATTGGGTTGTAGCTTTTGTTTTAGATAATCTTTTATCTGTTTAATTTTTCATTAGCCTTTTGCAATGAATCATTCAATGAGCTATGTTAGAATTTTGAAAGCTTTTGAAGCCTTCTGCATACTAATTAAAATAGACATCTCATTGTTTGATTTGAAAACCATTGTTTTTGAGTGTACTTAAAAAATTTGATGTTTTATTTTATTTTTTAAGAGACAGAGAGGGACAAAGTATGAGCAGGAGAAGGGCAGAGAGACAGGGAGACACAGAATCCAAAGCAGGTATCATGCTCTGAGCTGTCAGTACAGAGCCGGATGCCAGGCTCAAACTCTAGAATGGGAGATCATGACCTGAGCCAAAGTCACACACTCAACTGACTGAGCCACCCAGGTGTCACTTGAGTGTACTTTTTAAATGATCTTATCTATTTGAAACATTCTCCATAATGGTCATTGTAATTCAAGGTTGTTTTTAGTAAAAATTTGCCATCTTGCTAGATAATCTGCAACTTGTAGAAATCTAGGTCTTATATACAAAGTGAGTAGGTGAGCCAGAAGGTGACATGCACAGCTCTCTGGAAATAAAGAATCCCCTCTCTTTTAGCTAGGCCTTTCATTTTCCTGGAGTCACTTTAATAATCTGAGGAATGGGGAGAGGACTGAACCTGCAGGGAATGGAGCCTGAGGAGTGATTCTGAACAAATGGAGAACTGCAGCTGTCGTCACCAGTTCCCAACATGGAATCTGGGGAGGGATTCCAAACAAATGAGGAATTGCAGACCAGACCATCAGAATTCCTACTGTGGAATCCAGGGACAGAGCTAAGGTCTGGGGTTTTCCACCTAGGGAACTGTAGTTTGAAAGGCTAAAGTTTGGCTCCGGGCAGAACCAACTGCTAGCCAACTGGGTGTTGGGCAGATAGACGCCAGTTCAGTTGGTCTCTGGGCAGAACTGTCTGCCAGCTCAAGCTAACCTTCCCTGTAAAGGAAAGCCAGTGAGAGCAGGAGTTCAATGCAAAGAAAACAGAGCTTAGAACTGACAGAAATTTATTCATGGCCCTCAGAAATGGCGAGAAAGACAATGAACTCAAAAGGGTTTGCTGGGACCCATGCCTAATTATCTTGTTGTTTCTGAATACCATCAGAAGTTTGCTTTAGATCCCACCATTGCCAGTAAACCTGTTAAAAAATTTTTCAACTAAGTTTGGAGATCTAATTAGCTTTATTCAGTGATTTATGAATTGAGCACCATCCTGTCTAGCCAATGGAGAGATGGTCTGAAGAGCTGTACAAAATTGAATGTTTTTATAGAAAGGAGAGGGGGATAAAGAAGTTACTCGTAAAAGAAAAGAAAGGATTGTTTCAGGCCAGGACATCTTTCTTGTGAAGGAGGGAATGGCAGGGTTTTTATCCAGCAGATGACCTCACTAGTGCTGATCAGGAAATTTCAGACTGACTGTTAAGGTGACATTCCTGGGAGAAGTTGAAACTAAGTTTTGGATTGCTGTTGTTGGGGTCATATGACTCCATTTTGGGCTGTTCTTTCTTTTTTTAACAATCTGTACTCTTTCTCAGTCGCTTACTTCCATTTCTCTGGTTTTGTCCTTTCCATCCCCCCACCTTGCTCTCCCCCCTCCCTTTTTTACTCATACACCCTCACACACACAGATCCACACACATTTAACTTTCTTACATCAACAAACACCCTGACCCTCGGTTGACCTGCGAAAGGCAATTCAAAGGTCTGAGGCAACCCCTCCTGGCTCATACCGGGACTGGGTCCATCTCCCTCACACTTTGCTGACCTCGCAAAAAATCCAAATCAAAAGCTCTCTCTCCTTATGTAATTTTTGCCCTCATAGCTGAGGAGAGGTTGCCGTCAGAGTCTTTGATAAGCTCTCTTCTGTTTTTCTTCCTTCATCTCCACCTCCCCAAGCTGATCTCAGAACCAGTATGTGTAAGATGGAAACAAACTTCCCACTGCAAGGTCAAATGGGGTTTGACACTCACACTGCATGGGTTTTGTTATTCTGGTCTCTGCATTACATGGAGTCGACCTACCGTCTTGGGGTGTGTGTGCGTGCACACTTGCATGCTTTTGACTTTTTGTGTGGAGAAATGCATATGAAATAAATATGTATACAACTCTCTGTGCGGGATCCTTGTGTGAGATGTGGAGAGGGTGGAAGTGGTATGTGTGGAATGCATGGTTGGGCCGAAGTTGGAAATGTGCGCATCTCTGTGTGCACAGATGTTTTTCTAAGCAGTACTTTGCGGAAAGCTATTGAGAGGTATCTGGAAAAGGGCATTTGCAGAAATGCGTATTTAACAACAGGTATGAACTGAAGTGAGAGAAATATTTGACTTGTATGTTTTATATGTAGGGTGAACTTTGGGTGGAAAACATAAAGGAAACTCTTTTGTATTTCTTAGAGGCATCCAGACCCTGTTTTATGATAGCCCCTTAAAACCTCACTCTCTGGGGCAGCAGCAAATGTCCAGTCAGCTTCCCTCCAGGAATTGGCTTTGTTTCCAAGAAGTCTGTTAAGCTAAGAAGAAAGCATCTTTGATCCTGCCATTCAGTCTCTCCAACCTGAAGGACATAGACAAACTCCCCCACTCACACACAGATTTCCTCTCGACTGTGGGCAGAGTCCCGACTGCTGCTCCCCCTCCCATCGTACGGTAGGATCCAACTGCGGAGGCCCTTAGGTGCTCCCTGTGCTGCTCTTGCTCACAGATGGCTTGTAAAAGGGCAGGAAGAGAGCAAAGAACAAACACTGCGTCTGCGAGTGTTCCCCGCGTTCCCGGATCCCGCCGCCAGCCCGGGTCTGTGGCCCCCCCTGGGGGAAAGCTGCCCACCGTCTGAGGCAGGAACGCAGTTCCGCTTCTAGCTTCGAGAACCCTTCCGCCAGCCTCACGGCACCACCTTGTGGCTGGCTCTCACTATTACAATTCCTTACCCGCCCCCTCCCTTCCACTCCCCCAAGCCAGCCCTTTAATGCCAATTACCAGCTTTAGATGATTAGTTGATTGGTGTTCCGTGCTTGACTGTACAAAGGGAATTCTGTGTACAGTGTCTCTCAGTATTTTGAGAACTTGCAGTCGTAAACACCCACATAGACTCAAGCATAGAACCGGGCCTGTACCTAAAACAATTAAGGGTTAACCCTAAAGAGACCACAGGTGTGCGTGAGGTGGGGTGGGGTGGGGGGAGGGCAGGGGAGTAGGCTTGGGGGAAGGGAGTGCCATAGAGAGGAAGAAGAAAGAAGACTATCCATAGGAATTCCATATCTTTCTTTTTTTTTCTTTCTTTTCTCTTTTCTTTCTTTCTTTCTTTCTTACTTTCTTTCTTTCTTTCTTTCTTTCTTTCTTTCTTTCTTTCTTTCTTTCTTTCTTTCTTTCTTTCTTTCTTTCTTTCTTTCTTTCTTTCTTTCTTTCTTTCTTTCTTTCTTTCTTCTTTTGTTTTGCTTTGTTTTGTTTTTTGGAATTCCAGATATTTCAAATTGGGGTGAACAAGGGCCAGTCTGTTAGGGCTATTCTTCTACCTTCTTTAAGAAAATCTACATATTCATGTAAAAAAATGCAGAAGAGGGTGTAGAGCCGCTTGAATTGCGGCTAGCCTGGGGTCAGCTTGCTTAGCAGTGAGAGCCCCTCTGACAAGGGGGGAGAGTAGTCAGCCAGAGTGCTCCTCCATCAGACATGAGACTGAATTGAGGCAAGTGGGGAGAAACTGGCCT
This sequence comes from Crocuta crocuta, assembly GCF_008692635.1. Classification (NCBI taxonomy): domain Eukaryota; kingdom Metazoa; phylum Chordata; class Mammalia; order Carnivora; family Hyaenidae; genus Crocuta; species Crocuta crocuta. Next base: position 345,074 of record NW_027530004.1, on the reverse strand, counting down.
GCTTAGTACCTGCAGAAGGAGCCTTGAAGTTTAATCCAGAAGACAGACCTGGTTTAAAAAAAAAGTGTTTATTTATTTTGAGAGAAAGTAGGGAAAGGAGAGAAAGAGACAATCCCAAGCCGACCTTGCACTGTCAGCGCAGAGCCCAACTGGGGTTTCAGTCTGAAGAACTGTGAGATCATGACCTGAACTGAAATCAAGAGTTGCTCAATCAAATGAGCCACCCAGGCACCCCGCAGAAGACCTGCTTTCTACTAACTCTGTGACCTTGATTAAAATGCCTAGTCTCTCTGGGCTTTGCTTTAAATTTAAGAATTACCCATCATTATAAGATCTTGACCTATGTTTAAACTGCATCTACCATTGTTTCATCTTACAAGCTTTAGTCAAACTGGTATATTCTCATTCTCTCAAACAGACATCACTGGTTCTTAAGCTTTGCTAATACCATTATTTTTGCTTGGAATGCCCTCCCCACCCCATCTGTGCTTTAAATTCTTGCATTCCCAAGATAAACCCCAATTCTACTTTTTCTATGAAGGTTTTCTGATTTTCCCAACTGGATATGTCTCCTCACCCTTTCTTAAATTTTCCCTAGGACTCCATAGGTCCTTCTCTTAAGTGCTTCATAGTATATCCTGGGCATTTGTAGCTTTATTTTATATCCTCCATCCATTTGTGGATACCACACAAATTCATCTTCATGTAGGATGCTTAACACCTATGGCCGTATTATGTGTTGAACAGACCCTTACTGAAAGAAATGGAATTTCCCTCCTTTTTGTATCTCAACCTAGGTATAACTTCTCCCAGCAAGTGTCCATGAATACCCTGCCCCTACTCCTTTGGATGCCTCGCCCTCCTGGTGCTTCTGAACATATGTCCTTCCTGCCATGGTACTTATCTCACTGTAGCAACTTCCTTTCACCTGCCTTTCTTACTGTCTAGATGAATGGCTCCTTGAGGAGAGACTGCATTTGTTAGGTCCTCATTGCCTGCACCATATATGCAAATAGTAGTAACTCAATAACTATTTCATGAGTGGATAGATTGGTGAGTGTATGAGTAGATGCATGGAAATAGGGAAGAAGAGAATGAGTTAAGGATGACCTTTAGTTTTCCTTTAAGCTCTAATATTTGTGATTACAGAACTTTGAGTTCTTTTTTGAGGGAAGGTAGTCCAAGCTATTTGAGAAACAATACAGTGGTCATAGTAGGGTCATTGGTGATTTTCCTTTGAATGGACTTTGTTTCTCTAGGGGAGCTGGCCTTCCCATTCTGTGGAGAATTTCATGTTCCTTGGGCTCAGCCTGGCCCAGAACTTGGCAAGATCTCTGGGGCGTTCATTTTTGTCACCCAGCCCGGGTAGGAGGGTGGACGGGTAGGAGGGGAACCGTTTTGGGAAAAAGTGTTGGGGAGTGTTTGTGTGTGTGATGAGTCAGGGCCATGGAGCTAGGAGCCCTAATCTCTGCTCTGCTCTCTGTGGGGGTAGTTCTCACCAGTTGCAGGGGGGTGGAGGACCACCAACTGTCTTTAGAAAGTTTTCTTAGTCATAGTTTATACCAAGTCAGCTGGAGCTTTATGTAACTGGGCCTTTATCCCACAGACAACAGGGTATGATGAGGTCAAAATGGCTGCTACTCCTCCAGCAGTGGCACCCACCCATTCCAGCCCCTCCTAACCACCAGCTGGGTGAGGTGCCCTTCCCTTAGGAAATAACACTTTGAAGGCTAAAGGCCACGGACATATATTCCCACTGGAAAAAGGTTTGGGTTATTTTCATGAATTCCATGGGAATGCCTCAATGCCTTCTGGGGGGCTGTTCCATTCTCTCCTGTTAGTCGCACACCAGATAGGGGTGGTGAGAGTATAGTACCCCAGGACTCCAGAGTGTGTGTGAGCCAAGCAGCAGGTGACGGTCAGGCCATTGGCTTCTGTTCTGGGCTGTGAACCCTCTCCAGTGCTGCTGGCAGAGTTCTCTACCTCTGCTTTCTTATGGCCTTGCTCCTGAGAGAGAGAGAGAGAGAGAGAGAGAGACTCAGTATGCCTTTCCTGCCTCTGACACTGGACACAACAAGAGGTCTGTGGCGGGTAGCTCCAGAGAACTTCTGAAATGATTGGAGAGATGGAGGGAGATACATGAGAAGGAAAGGAAACAAGAGAGAGGAGAAGTTGGCTGCTATAGAGATTTGCCTGGCTTAGGACACCTGGCTATTGGGTCCACTGGGAAGAAAACAATGGTTAGGGGTCTGGAGAGTCGTGGGGCCTTCTACTCAGCTTCTTCAATGTAGACAGAAAAAAAGAAAGCGCCCAGGTTTGCTTTCCTTTGCTACTGGCTGGAAGGAAAGCCTTCTTTCTGTGCCTCAGGTCCTAGGGGCTGGGGCTGTAAGCTTTGCAAGAGGTAAGATGGGTAACTTTTTGCTGGGACCAGGGTACCAAGGATAATGTGACTGTGGGTCAGGTTCTGCTAATCCCCAGAACAAGAAGGAATAGAGGAATTAGAGAAGTTAAGCTGGAAAATGAGGATGAGTTTCCTGACAGTGGGGATGGCCACTGTGGTCTAGTAGTCTGGGAAGGAGGAAAGTTCTGGAAAGAGAGTTACAAAACCAGGTCTTTAGTCAATGAGCATATTCTGGACAACAGGAGTGGGAAGCTTAGCAGGTGGTTTGCAGGAGCCTCCAGTCAATCATTATGGCTCTGTCTCTTCATCAGTGCAGTGGCAACCAGAGGCCTCCCTGAAGGCAGATGGAGAAGCCAGAGGAAGGGCCTCTAGAGGGTCCTGAGAATGAGTGGAAACAGCTGAGAAAGAGAGCCAAGGTCGGGGTGCAGAGAGGGAGATTGTGAGAAAGGCTGGGGCGTTCCCTGGCTGGTTTCATGCTTATCCCCAGATTTCTATTTTTTTTTTTTTTTTGTCAACTGTTTCGCTATTGACTGCAGTCATTTTTTTTTAAATGTTTTATTTATTTCTAAGAGAGAGAGAGAGAGACAGCGTGAGCAGGGGAGGGTCAGAGAGAGAGGGAGTCACAGACTGAAACAGGCTCCAGGCTCTGAGCTGGCAGTCAGCACAGAGCCCGATGCGGGGCTCGAATCCACGAACCACGAGATCATGACCTAAGCGAAAGTCAAGACGCTTAACCGACTAAGCCACCCAGGCGCCCCACATGCTTATCCCCAGATTTCTGAGCCATGCCTGCATGGTACAGGGCTGTTGGGTGGCCTGGTCAAGTGGTATTAGTGGTGAAGTAAGAATGAGAAGACACTAGTCTCCCTGGCTGCCCAGGTGCTTGGAGACGCAGAGCAGTATCTCTCTGGTCCTACCAAACGAAAATAAGAGTCCGAACTGGGGAGAGGTTGGACTTGTTCCTGAACCCAGAAAGGAGGGAAGGAATGAAAGAGTGCTAGGAAAAGAGGGAGAAGGGACAGAAGTTCCCCTGCACACCACCAGGTGCCAGGCAGGGACAGTGCCGAGATGGCCAGAGGCTGCAGCCCTGGTCCAAGGCAGGACTAAGCTAAGTTCTCTGAAATGAGATCTTGATTCAGGCTGCCGCCTCCTGTTTCTGAGCTTGTGGTACAAGCGGGGTTGGATCTATTTCTACCTTCACATGCTGAGCCCCAAATCCCTGGAATATCATGCCCTGCTGACTGATCTGCAGGGCTGGGACATCATCCAGTAGATTATTTAGGGGTTGGGGAATGTGTCCAGGAGCCCAGACCCATGGCGCTTAGTGGTTACTGTGATCTGTATCCACACTGCCAAGTTCTTGGCTTGGATTTGCTCCTGTGATTGATGTCCTAGGTCTTCTTCCTTCGAGATACAACTGTTCCTGCCCTCTCCCTGGACTTCAGAGAATCAGCCATGATGTTTCAACTGCATTGTTGGGTCCCTCACTGCCCTACTTTTAAGAGGAGAGGCACAACAGAGCAGAAGGGTTACATCTGCAAACATCAGAACCACATTGCCTGGGCTGAAAACCTGACTCTACCTTCAACTAGCCATGTGACCCTGAGCAATTCACTTTATGTCTCTTATCGTGTTTCCATTTCTATACAAGAAGGCTAGTAATAGGACTTACCTTGTGGGCATGTTGTGAGGGTACCTGTGGGCGTGTTGTGAGGGTTGAACAAGATATTTTGTGGCAAGTCATCTTTGTTCTGTGGCTTACCACATAGTAAGCTCTCAATAAATGTTAGTTCTTGTTTTTCTATATGACCAAGCCTTGCATATCTAATCTTCCCCAAACAAAGACAATGCATTCCAGTGATGCTGGCCTCCTCCTTCCTGTACCAAGAACAGCCCATGCTCAGCCCCATTTTCATGCACATAAATGTCCTCCCACCTCCTGTACAGCTACTCATACTCCCCCACTCCAAGACCTAGCTAAAGAGCCGCCTCCTTCCCCAAGTCTTCCCTTGTGATTCTAACCCACACAAAGCTCTTCCTCCCCTGACTTTTTGTGCTTCCAGCCAGTGCCTTGAAATTTACCATTTAAATCATAGAATTTGAGAGCTGGAAGAATCTTTACGAATTATCCCGGTCAGTTGTTCTTACTCAGGAGTAGTTAATAAGCAGCCATCACATTGCCACAGCATCTGTTAGCACTCACCCCAGGCATCACTAATTAACCACAGCACTTCTGCTAGGCCTGAATGCTGCCTCAGAGTCCTTCTTAACAGAGTGCTTCAGACAATCAGTGCTAACCCATCAGAAGTGCTACTACCATCTACAAGCCAGACAACTAGAAGTAATCTATATGGGTGAGGTAGCTGGAGATTTTTGAGGTGTAGGGACCTGCTTCAGGCCCCAAAACACTGGGATACAACACTGGGCTAGTCCTTATTCACTGCTGCTTATGTTCTACCAAGGCCTTTTGAATTGCTTTTTAGTGATTCTCTGCCTGTTTGTCGTGCTCTCCCAATTAGATTTGTAATATTTGTGCAGTAGGCATGGCATCTTAAATGGCTCTAGTATCTTTCTCAGCATTGAGTACAAGCCAAGACACATCACATGCTCACCTGATGATGTACTGACTGTTGGGGTTTCTCCCCATTTCCTTTAATTTGTCTTCAGGACTCATTTGAGGGGACAAGGGGAATTGGGGTGGTAAGGAGGCTCAGTCCCTCCTCACACAGACTGATCCAGTGTGCTGGTGCTTCCGGAGTCCCTTCTCTGTGCCTACAGCAGGCCATAGGAGCTGCAGTGTCTTGAAAGAAAGATGGATGCTGGACATCAGGAGCCCAGAGTGGTCATCTTCATTCTGTGGCTGGTCTGCTTAGGGCCACAGGGAGTCCTTTCTTCTTTCAGGGTCTCCATCTCCATCCATTCAAGGGATGGAGAGAGAAATGGCACAGCAGGATGCCCACCTCTCCTGGGCCCTGAAAGGTGTGATGAGAGGTCTCTTGAAGGGTGGTCTTTTGTATGGGGGGGCAGTAGTGGGAGCAGATGGCATGGAGGAGACACGGTTGACATCCAAATTGTTGGAGGTGTTTTCACTGGAGTGAAAACTAGGAGTCCTGGAAAGCTAAACAGCCTCCTCCTCAGAAGCTGTTGAAAGGTGGCTTCAACATAAGCTCAGTCCCACAAGTTTCAGTGTGCTGCCCCCCATGCTTTGTTCCTCCCTCCCCACCCCAGCCACCTCTGACCGACCCTCTCCTCCCTCCCACACCCCTTGAGTTTGTGTTGCCATTCAAGTACCCTCTGCAGACCTGCACGGCCTCCCGGCTGAACTCTTTAGTCATGTCACATTTTGCTGGAATTTTCTTTCTAGAACTGAGATTTCATTATGTCAGCTCTGCTTAGAAAGCATTATCACCTCGTTGTCTTCAGGAGAGAGGCAAACTCCTTGTCTCTGCACTATTTGCATTTGGGATTGCATAGTGTGTGGCTGTGGGGCCTTCCTGTGTACTGCAGGATGCTCGGCAGCATCTCTGGGCCCTATCAACTGCATGTCAGTGGCACCCTGCCCTGCCTGCCAGGTTTTAACAGCAAAAACGGCTCCAGATATTGACAAATGTCCTGCAGGGGCAAAATTGCCCCCGTCAAGAACCACTGTTTTAGCCATAACACAGACTAATAACTTAGTACAAACCTACTTAGCTCTGTGCTAACAGCTTTCCATGGATTCTCTCATTTAAGTTCAGAACATTGCTGGAGGGTAGGATCTCTTAAGTATCCCCATTTTATAGATGCTTAGAAGGCACCCATTTGGAAGGTATCCAGATCTTTCAAGAAAGGCAAAGACCTTTTCCTTCTAGTGGGGTAAGAACAGAGGGAGATAATTCAAAATCTCTCCTCCTTGAGGCCCGGGCCACGACTTGTCAAGGCAGGATTTGAACCCAGGCTACCAGCTGGCAGGATCTGATTTCTCCCTCATGTGCCCTGTCCAGCCTGCTGTTTTCCTACCACTCACCATGCCCTTCCCTAGTCACTGCCTGCACTCTGCTTCGCCTGCGAGCTCCTCCTTAACCTGGTGAAGTCTACTCACCACTGAAGCCCTAGGTAAAAACCCTGCCCTCTTCTCTGTGCAGGCCCTAGGCCCCAGCAGGAAGAAGTAATGACTCTCTGTAGTTCACACACAGACAGTCTTGGTGGCACATTCTGTCAGGCTAATTGTGCAGATGTCTGTCTTCCCTGCCAGACTGTGAGTGATCTGGGGGGTCTGGTTTGTACTCCTTTGTAATGATGACCTGCATAAGCCTTTGCTCCCCAGATGCTTGTAGAATGGGATGAAGTGTGTGGGTGGGGTGATACATTGGACACCAGGAGTGACAGTGCCTGTGGGCACACAAACTAGACAAAGCGCTTCTTTTCTGGGCTGATGAGGCCCCTCAGAAGAGTGCATGGCTGGAGGAGCCACAAGTGGCTGGATTTTGGTCCCCTTGGCTGGAGGCCTTTGAGCCATGAATAAACTGCAGTCTTAAGGAAGTGGTGGATCCCAGGCTGCCTGTCATGATGGAATCCTCTCATTACCTCTCATGAGGTTTACTAGGGGTGAGCATACATGTGTGTACCCACTGTGAGTATGTGTTAATATGTGTGCCCACGTGGGGAGGTAGACAGCAGGGCCATGCCTACGTGGAGTGACATTGTGAGCACATGCCACATGCTGTGTGTATTTCTGCCAGCACATGTTCATTTCTGTACTGAAATACTAGCACATGTGTGCACATATATGGTCCTATCAACATAGAATCTGGGTCAAGGGACCTGCAAGCATTCTAGAACTCCAGAGAATGCAGTCTGCTCTCTGCCCTGCTACCTTTGTGGAATGGAGGGAGAGAAGGATGCTTTGGAATGCCTTCCCTGGAAGCCACATTGGCCTCTTTTTTGCAGGCAGAGTTCCCAAGGCAGAGCACTCAGAGTGCTCCCTCCCTTCTCCCTCTTTATGGGCTGGAAGAATGAGCTCCCATGAGGACATGAAGAGGAATATACCTCTTGGTCTGGCCCTGCCAGCCCAGACACAAGCTGGCCCCAGATAGCTGGATGACTCTTGGATTGGGGAGCATGGTGTCTCAGAGCCAAAGGTGGTGGGTGAGTGGGATGGGCTGGAATGAGTCATGGCCAAAGCCCGGTTAGCAGCTCATGTCTTGTTCTCTGTTGACCAAGCAGAGAAAGGGCCTTCCTGATAAGATGTCAACATTTTGGGGGTGAGGATGGCTGGGCAAAGAGAAAATGCAGAGGCCAGGGCCACTTCCTAAGACAGCGGCCCAAGATGGTGCCTGTGGTCACACATTCAAGTCAGTGTGCTCACCTGGGTCAGTGTGAGGTGGGTGAGGGCCATGTGTTCACATGAGTTTATGTGCAGCCTGAGCTAGGGGGTAGTCTCAATGTGAACATGTAGAGCTCTACACTGATCCCATAAGAGAGTTCAGGCAGGTAGAAATGTCCAGGGACCTTTCTGGCCTCACTCACATTTGCTTATTCCCTATGGTAATCTGTGTATCATGTGTCCCCACTGCACACCCATGTGTACATTTATCTCTGCACTTCCAGGGGGAGTTCCCACCACTTGGCTCAAGCTGAAATTCACATAGGCACACACAGCACTCACAGCCCCCAAATTCCTCTACATTTGAAAAAGACAAGGGGAAAAAAAGGGCCAAGAGACAAGAGGAGATAAAAATAGCTGAAAATAAGCTCTTCAGATCAGAAAGCTCCCTTTTTTAGTGAGTCACAAATTTTCCAGACTGAGTGCACACACCCCCCTCCCCACAACACACAAACACCCAGTCACACTGCCAAGTCATGCACATATCCTCACGCAGATGCCCTTGGTCTCATACATGCTCAGGCTCTGTCCTCCCAGGTAAAATACCCCACAGAAGTGACACTGTGGGCCTCTGGGGGAATGCTTTCATCTGGAGCTTGGAAGTTATGATCCACTTCCCCAGTCCACTGCAAACACATACTCACATCTACCTCCCCTCCCAGCTTCTCCTGACTTCTCACTGTTTCCAGTCCCCCACCCCCTTGTAATGGGCCTCCTGCAGGAAGAGATGGTCTTGCTGTCCACCCACTAAGGGTTATGCTGCTTTCTTCACGAGGCTCTGATGCTGGAGGGCCAGACAGCTCTCTGCACAGGATCTCCGGAGCTGGCCCCAGTGCTGGGGAGAGGGAAGACAGCTCCGGACACCATGCAAGATTTATGAATGTGTTTTGTTAATTGCATTAGTGGCTCTGTGGGAGGATGCTGTGTGCTTGGGCCTTAAACAGGCAAGTCCAACAGAGGCATCTGTAGAGGAGACAGGACTGAAGCAGTGTTTACAGCATCCTGCATTCCTGGGGTGCCCACGGTCCCCTCTTTCCCCGCCCTCTTGCTGACACAAGGTCTTTCTCTCCACTGCCACTGTCTGCATGCCCCTCAAGACCAGCCATTCCCCTCTTAGTCTAGAGAGTGTGGTTAGGTTGGCAGCCTGCTTTGAGAACCCACTTTTTGCTCACTTTCTTTCTCTTTTCTCCCTTCCCCTTCTTCTTCCTCCCTCCTTTCTTCTTCTTTTCCTTTCTCTTCTTTTCCTTTACATCCTTCCCTCCATCCTCTGTCCACCTGCACCCCTGTCTGTGAAGCCCAAATCTTGGCTCTAAGCATTTACATCATTTAAGATTAAAAGGTCACTAAGTGCCCTCCAACCGCCTATTCACAGAAGCATGACCCACTGGCTGAGTCTCTGGGGTCCCTACTTCCCTCGACTTAGCTGGGCACCATGTCCCTGAACATTTCCAGAAAATGGGGAGGTGGCAGCATGCAAGATGAATGGGACAGCTAGAGAGGATTTGCCTAAAAATTTGAAGCCAATCTGAGGAAGTGGATGCTGGGCAGTGGACCCAGAAACATGTCATGTGTCCATGATTATGAAGAACTCCTTAGAAGGTAGATGTTAGGCAACCATTCCCATCTCACTTGGGGTGCCCTCCTCTGGGGCCACTCAGAGACTTTGTTTCCTCTTCTTCAGCCTATAGTGCCCTGGGTAGTCTGGGACCTCAGCCTTGGCTGTGGCTAGTGTTGTGGGCTCTGCACTTGGCCTCTCTGAGGTGGAATCCTGCCCCCACTTTCTGACTCTGAGTTTGGTGAGTTCATGCCTCTGGGCTTTCATTTCTTTAATTGTCAAAGGGCATAATACTAACAATACCTACATCATAGGGTCCTTTATGTCTATGGTGCTTAAAACAGTGAAAACAGGAAGGTGGTAAGATCTTCATATATATGTTAGCCAGGTCAGCTGGCTTAACCTTTCTATGCCTCATTGTTCCCTCAGAAGCATGGGAATGAGAAATCCTATCCCTTTTCTAGGGGACTTTCTGGGACAACAGAGAAGACCAGAGTCAAGAGTCAAGAGGCAGGGTCAAGAGTCCTGAGGTGGTACCATCCCTCTTTCTGTCCCCCAATCTTGGGGGTACTTGTGTCTCACCCTACCTTCTGCCCTCCTCCTGCCTGTGAGTCCTCTGCACAGCTCTGGCCCAGCCCTGAGCTGGGCATGGGCAGATGGGAGGCTATTTTTAGACAGAGGCAGCAGCTATACAACCACCTTTTAGACCACGTCTCTCCAAAGGAGGGTCCAGCCTGTGAGGACAAGGCTGAGGAAGAGGAGGAAAGCTGGCCCAGTGGGGCCCTGAGAACCCCATCCCCTTCTCCATCCTCAGAAAGCCACTCTCACAAAGATGAGCTCTCTCCCCTTCCCTCCCCCCAATTTCTTAATCCTCAGTGGGCTTAGCAGCTGAGCTGTAGAAGCTGCAAAGTGGGACAAGGAAGGACGATCAAACAGAAGATCAAGAGGTTGAGGAATTGGAGCCTGTGTTCTGAGGCCAGGGTCCACCCTGATCCTTGCCAGATTTAGAATTTTTCTAACACTGGAGAATTCAGATTCCTGAGGTCCAGGGCCTAAGACAAGCTGAGCCCATCTGGCCTTGCTTGTAGGAGCTTTCTCTTTTGACCAGAGAAGGAGGTGTCCCCAAAGGTTCTTGGGCAATTGTGGAATGCAACACAAACTGCATCAGAAGATCCGAATTTGGGCTTTGGGTGGACTGCTTTGACTTCCCCAAGGTGATCAGACTTTAACAGTAGATGAAAAAGGTCCTGAAACTCAACATTGAATTATAAAATAGTTCTTGCACTTCTCACATCAGGACTTCTCTGTTGTCATTCTTATCCTTGTTAGAGACCAAGCAGCAGTGGATATGGGAAGAGAAGTACTCACAAATTAATTAATCAAAATTTTCATTACTCTAGGCCCTGAACCAGGCTGATATCTTAGATAGGTGAACAAATAGATAACAACATTACCCTTGAGGAATTTACAATCTAGAGTTTAGAGGCTCTTTCATATTGCAAAACATATACTCATATATCTAGGGAGCAATAGTCCAACCCTTTTATGTCTGTGAATGCTGCTAAGGCACCTAGCAACTGATTGCTAAGGTGTGATTTCTCTGGATCCTGGATTCCTGATGCTTTCAGGCAATGATTCTCAACCTTTTCTATGTCATGCATCTCTTTATAAATTGATTAAAGGTGTGAATCTCCAGAAAAATATCTGGAGCACAGACACTCGAAAATCTGCCTATAATTTGATGGGCATCTGAGCCCAGGAAGCTGATGCAACGATCTTGGGCTTAGAGCCCCTGTTTTAAGAGTGGGAGGCAGCTGTGTGGCCTGCACTGATGGATATATCACTGCATTTCCCAGCAGGAGCTGTGTAGCTGAATTGTAATCACAGTGTTCTACTAGAGTGGATTAGGGGAAGCTGGCTGCTTGGCCCAGACTCTCTAACTTTGTGAAAAATTTCTAAATTCTACCAAATTGCAGAAACATGCATTTGCAAAAATCCTAAATTATAATCTTGGTGAGGCTGCCCCTGAACTCTGTGACCTTGGCCAATTCCCTTCCTTTCTTTGGGGTCTCATTTGTCTTGTCTGTGAAGTGAAGAAAGGCTGGGACCCTGAAGTAGAGCTGAGGTTCCTTCCAGCTCCGACGTGCCCTGAGTCTTTGTCATGGTGCCACACAGTTGTGTCCTTTACTGAGGGGACAGGATGGGGAGTGGGGGTGGCGGCGTCTTCAGGTACGGCAGCCCTCGGATCTAGGAGCTGGACCTCCTCTCCGCTGCTCTGAACTGTGCTCCTGGTCACCCCCAGAGCTCAGGGCCTCCTCCCCCTGCACCACTCTGCTTCTGCCTTCTGCTGACTGCCTGGGCCAGGGCTGCAGTGGCTGCTTGTGGGGATTAAGAATTTAGCTCCCTGTTCATGGTGACTGAAGCTGAGGCTGCCTGCTCTGGCAGAGGTTATAGCCTTAGAAATCACAGTTCCATGGGGGAGGACTCAGCACAGCCCAAACCCCAGTGATGGTAGCCACTGGGGGGCTTTCAGGGGAGCTGAAGATCACCCCTCACGTGATCTTGCAAGGGCTCCCTGCTCCTTGGCACTCATTACAGGGACCTGAAAAAGGGCACCCTGCACAGAGGAGTCCTCTCCCCTCCCATTGTCTGGTTGGGGCACATGCTTGGAGGATAGAGAGGGGAAGAGTGGGGTAGAGAAGCATAACAGATCGGCTCCAAGACACAATGGGCTGCGGGTCTGGGGTGATCCTGGGGCGTGGAAGTGGGCAGTTCCTAATGTCACCTGTTGCCTTTAACCTTCTGGCGCAGGCATGGCTTCCACACAAATCAGAGGGCTGGGGGTCTGACTCTGGGGCTGGACACTTAGGAGCCAAGTGATTAGATCTTCTAAGTCCAAGTCCCTCCTTTGAAATCCATGCCACCTTTTCCTTTTTCTCTCCTGTGGCCTCCTCAGCACCTTCAGGCCAGAATTTAAATGTTTTTAGCTATAACTGATCTGCTCTGGTCCTCTGAGGGATTGAGAGGGGAGAGCAGTGGAGGCCTGAAGTGTTGCAAGGTAGCAGAGGCTTCATGGAGCCATTGTTAGGGCTCAGCAACACTCACCTTTTTGTCTCAAGGAGGAAACCCTTGGAGAGGAGAACAGAAAAGTAATTGACTCAGCTGCAGGAAATGCTTTTCTCCAGTTGGTACCAGTTGTCTTCACACACTTAACTCACCAATGCCTATACACAGGTACATATTTGCACCCCTAGTATATCAGTCCTATGCTCACAGACACATTATAAACTTCTCTGTATAATTTTCTTACCAGAAAAATATATGCAGACTCTACTCATAGCTCCATATAAACACATTCTTCTCTTTCTTTTCTCTTTTTCTTCCCATACATGCATTTGCCATCAGCATATATACTAATGTATGAAACTTTGAATTATCTAAAGTTCATGCATATACCCCTTCTTAACTCAGCCTTTGAAATTTTTTAAAATGATTATTTATTTCTGAGAGAGAGAGAGAAAGAGAGAGAGAGAGAGACAGTGTGAGCAGGGGAGGATCAGAGAGAGAGAGGGAGACACAGAATCCAAAACAGGCTCCAGGCTCTGAACTAGTTGTCAGCACAGAGCCTGACGTGGGGCTTAAACCCACGAACCGTGAGATCATGACCTGAGCCGAAGTCGGATGCTCGACCGACTGAGCCACCCAGGTGCCTCTTAACTCAGCCTTTTAAACATGCAGTGTATGGACACACCTAGAGACAGGACTGTGCAGCCCACATGTACACACCGTGCTCCTCCATCCCAGGCCCATGTGACAATTCACTCCATCACACAGTTGCTCTGCTCTCCTTCCTTCACCTCTTGGTTGAGCAGCTGTCCCATAAGTGGAAACTTCTCCTCCTAGCCGCGTCTCTTCCTTTGGAGTTGAGTACGTGAAGCAGTGTCACAGAGGGGAAGGATTATGATGGTAGGAGTCTAGGAGCCTGGGTTCTTAATAAGTTATTTTGCTCATTTATCTTTGTACAACTTCACATACCTTGTGAGGCCTTCGATAGATAGATACTCAAATTCAGCCTCAGTTTCCTCATCCATAAAATGGATTAAAATACTGTCTGCTTTATCTTCATGATGGTAACGTTATGGGCGTCAAACCTGATATATAAGAAAGCAGCCTAAAAGTGTAATGTGCATCATACTGTGGGCTATTGGGGTAATTTTGTTTCATGAGTGCAGTCCAAGAGCTGGCAAAGGCAGAGGCCGCATTTTTCTTGTCGGAGCTGGTCCTGTGGCTCCTGGTCTTGCCCAGGGCTGCTGCTCCAGGGCTTGAGGCATCAAAGTAGAAATTTCACTCCTGGTCCTGCCTTTCTTCCTTCTTCACCCTCATTCTCACTTTTGTCTGTCCTAGACACATCATGGTTACAGAGCCAAGGATCCCCGGCACTGAACCAAACATCTGCCCTGCGCACATGGGTACACATGGGCCTGGCTCCCAGGCTTACACCTGGGAGAGCTCTCTGTTCCTGGGCTCTGGGGCTGTGCTAACCAGCTGAGTCCAGAATTAGAGCCCCCATGGTGTGGCGAACACGTGACAATTCGCTCTAGGGCTGATTCTTTTATCTGTGCTTCCCTGCCTAGGTTTCTGGCAACCCCCAAAAAGCACCTTAACATCTAAGATGGCCAATTTTTGCCTAGCCCAGAGTGAGTCCTCAATGCTCCAAGCCATGGTGGCTGGTACAGGCTGGGGCAGTCCTGGAAGAGGGGAGGCAGGACAATTGAGGCCAATGCCAGCTTTGGAAAGAGGCCAGCAGCTGGCACAGAGCTGGCTTATGTCTAGTAGGAGCATGTGAGAGGTGAAGGGACCATTCTGAGGGAGGGCTGTCTAGCTCCGGGGCTTAGAATAATCTCAGATTCAGCTCAGAGCCTTTATTCCTTCAGCTCAGCACTAACAAATTTGGGGTAGTACTTGTCTCCTTCAGTTGCTCCTCCCCGGAGCACTATTCAGAGAAGAAACTCCAGTGGGTCACCTGGTACAGACTAACATTTCTGGACACGTTGGTGGGGGAGAAGCGGACTGAGGCTGGGGTACCCGGAAACTGGGCTTCTACCACTAGCTAAGGGGCCTTGGAAGCTCAGGACTCCCATAAATGAACCTGAGAATGAACATGGATGTAGTGGAAGAGGGACCCAGGTAAGCCTATCCCTTGCGCAGGCCCCGCTTTCTGCAGGGGGTGACTCTGCGCGCCCCTCCTCCCTCCTCCAGCTCTGCAGCAGCACCAGGTTCCCAGCAGGCCGGCCTGGAAGCCCGGCCTGGAGGGGGCTGGGCAGACAGGGCCCAGAAGCGGAGCCGGCCTGGGGGTGGAGCCTATAAACACTGCAAAGCTCAGCCTGGCTCCACCCCTTCCCAGCCTGGCGCTCAAAGGGATGACATCACCCAGACTGAGGGCTCCAGCCTAGAAGGGCTTTGCTCCGGGGAAGCCGCACCTGCAGAGCTGAAGGACTTCCCGGCTTCGCCAGGCGGTGGTTCTCTGCTATGTCCTGAATCTTATTCACCTTTAGGGGTCTCTGCTTTGGGGTCTCGTAAATGGCACATGGCTATTCAGACTTCCATGTCTGGGGCTCCAGTTCTTCCAACCGAAGACCAGTCCCAAGGGCAGTCCACCCAAGCTCCCCTCCCCCCAACCCTGCCAAATCCGCCGTTTCCTGGCCAGCACAGCTGCGCTCCATTTTTCTGAGGCTCCATGGAGAAAGATTGGATCCCTAGTTCTGACCAGGCAATAGTCAGCCCACAGCAAACCCTATGTCCCCATTCCTGTGGGTCCGTGTCCCCTCCCCCACCCAAAACCCTACTGGGTGCTTGTATCGCCTGCTTGCGGAGCATATGCTTGGCTGGTTGCTTGGTGTCTGCTGTTTATCCGTCTCTTCCTACTTAACTTCTGTTTCTGCTTGGCCCATCTGGCTCCCGTGGTACCTGTCTTTCACTTGACTGAATTGTGCCTCCACGCCAACGCAGTGTTCCCCACCCTGCTCCCCATCCTCTACCACTTCCCTCCCAGGGCATGGCTCTTGCTCACTCTGGGGTTACTGGCGGGAGCCCTGGACATTTGGTGTGAGGGGTGAGGAACTCCTCTAGCCTGGGGGCCTGCCCCAGGCACAGCTGAGGAGCCTGTTGTGGGGGTCACTGCAGTGTTCTGGGGATGCCATTGGAGAGGGGTGTTGAGGTGGGTGGTGGAGTACAGCATGAGAGTAGCCTTTGGAGTAGGGAGAGGGCTAAGTGCTGGTGAAAACCTCTCTCTCCCCAGATCCTTCTGAGCTTCCTTCCTACTAGACCGCATTCTTGGGGTGGGGGTGGGGTCTCCCAAGTCAGAGTCTTGTAGATACTGCTCTCTGTCCGCAGCAGCAATTGGAAAGTGACCTGTGAGTAGCAGCGGGAGAGAATGAGGCCAGGGAAGCCCCAAGGTTCTTCTGACCTAGAACCCCAGGGTACTTCCAGCTCCTTCCTGCAGAGAAGCAGCTGTGGCAGTCTAACGGCTTGGACAAAAGAAAAAAATGTCAGCAGCAGGAAGCTGCAGGATGTTCAGGGTGGGTACCCAGAGTGGAAAGAAGGACCCTCCCCACTCCCCTTGGCCAGGAGTACCCTGCTAGGGATCAATCCCATCCCAGCACATTACAGACTCTAGGCACTAGGCTCCATGCTGCCAGAGCCACTGCTCTGCCTCCCCTGCCCCTCCCACCAGCTTGCACACCCTTGCACACCCTTGCACACCCATGCTGTGGCTCACACTTACCCCTCCAACGCAGCCCACTTCCTTCCAGGCGTGATGTGGCAGCTTATGGCTTCCCGGGACTCACAAGGGGGTGGTGGAGGCTGGGGAAGAACGGAGGAGAAGCAGTGGAGCCCCACAGGGCAGGGCTGTCGTTCATCTGCCTCTCTGGACCTGGGTGGCTCCTCCAGGCTAAGGCTGGCTGCCGAGGAGGCTGCCCTGGGCCTGGAGTCAACAAGGATCCACGTGCTTGGGGACCATCGGTTGCTGGTCCCTGGAAGCATCTGCTTCCCACGGAAACCCACAGGGCTTGGCTGCCAGGCCTCGCTGCGTGCCCACTCCTCTGGCTCTGTTCTCTGTCTCTGTTGTTCCATCTGCCTGCACCACCAGCTCCTGGCTCTGCTCTCTCGGCCTCTTTATTTCTCTCCCAGAACCTTCCTCCTGCTCCTTATTTCTCTCTATCCTTTCCCCCAGTCTCTATCCAACCACATTCATGCCACAGTCCCCGCCGTCTTCTTTCCCCTTTGTCTTTATCCACCATTTCTCTTGCTTCTCTGCTATTTTTCCCTTATTCATATCCTCTCCTCTCTCTCTCTCATGCATATTCAGTGGCTCCTTGAAAATCCACCTAGATGATTCTACACGCTAAAAGCCTAGATCTGCTTCAGGAATAAAACTTCTCAGGCTGTGACTCTAGGTCCCTGTTTCTGAACCCAGTCTGGATTTATTGCCTAGAAAATGTTGATAAACCCACTACTCTTCCCCACAAGCATGGCTCACTCTTGGCCCTTCTGATTTGGGACCAGGCAGCTGTAAGGGGTGTAGAAGCCAGACAGACAAGCCGAAGTGCTTCGGTTCGGACACATGGCAGAGGGCACAGAGTGGCTGGGGCAAGAATCTCCCCTTCAAGGGATTTGACGAGTTCAGTCCCGAAATAAACTTAGGATCTAAAGTGTCTGATCCTTTGGTGATTTTACGATCCTTTTACGTCCGTTCTATTATCCCCTTACAACTCTCATGGGAATCTCATAAATGAAGACACTGTGGCGTTCAGGCTGGAAATCACTCTACCAGTACCACCCAGCACTCGAGGAAGAGGACTGGAGGCAGAATCTCCACTTTGGGCTTTTCAGTCCCTTGAATGTGGCAGGTGAACAAACAGAAAGAACCCAGAAGAAGTGGAAGGCAGCAGTCAGAGGAGTCGGGTGGGAAACTGAACTACGAGGAGCAGGGAAGAGAGAACGAAAAGAGAGAAGAGGGAGAGGAGCCAGTAGCAGGCGAGCCCGGTCAATGCCCTGACCTCTCCTGCTGCCCGTTAGTTTCACAGTGGCCACCAGTGGTAGGAGGTGGGGATGGCAGCACTGTGTTCTCTTGTCCCCACGTGCTAATGAGCCACTCCCCCAGTCCCCATTGTTTCTCCATGTCCTTTCTCTGCCTATTCATCATCTGGTCTCATAAATCCTTCTCTGCTTTATTCTTCATTCGTCATCCCACCTTCAGGCCACCCGCTTGTCTTTCCCCTACATCTTCGGGGTCCAGCCCTTCCTTCTGCCCTAGGTCTCTTCTGTGTTTCCCATTTCTTTACCTCTCTTTGCTCCTTGAGTGCCTTCTCATAAGCCCGACTTCCTGGCATCCATCTACCACTGACAAAGTAGACCGTGTATTCTTATGGAGGCTGGAAAGTGGCTCAGAAGCAGAGTCCATGTAGGAATGGATGGGAACTGGCCTGTCACATCCCTCCCCTATGGCTCCTGACTCTAGTCTACACTCCCAGGGTGCTCCCTGTGTGGCTGCCTCCTTTATGGGCTTCAAGCAGGTTGTCAGCTCAGGCCCCACCAATGTGCAGCTGGGGCAGGTTTGCTACCCAGCCAGAGATTCCCCTAGAGGCCCCGTTGTGGGGCCCTTCAGCAGCTGTAAAGTAGACAGACATCCTCTTCACCAGGGAAAGCTCCAGACACCCTTTTTCTTGCCTGACAGACACCAAGCTCCATTAGTCAATGAGAATGGTTTAGCCCTGAGACTGCTTCCTTCTGTCTCCCTGGCTTGACTTGGTTTTTCTTCCATATCCAGGTACTTTCTTGTTTTCATAGGGGACTCCTGGCCAATGACCTACTTTTTTCTTAATGTTTCTTTTTTATTTCTGTCCAGGAAAAAAAAAGAAAACAAAAAACACACCCAAACCCAAATGAACAAACCCTTCAATACCCACTCTACATTTTAAATAGCCCCACCAAAGAAATTGCATCGGTCTGGTCCTCTGACCAGCAGGTGGGGAGTGGGTGCCAGCATATCCCTGACTCTCTTTCATCTGTTGCCCTTCCTCTTACTCCTTTGCTGAGCTCTAGGTCTTGTGTTTGTGCTCTGGGCTCACGTGCAGTACAAGGAGATGGAATGAGAGCATGGTGCTGTGACGTCTTAGGAGAGTGAAGATCCAGGAGAGAAGCAGTTTCTCCCTTGGATTTCATGTAGAAGACCACGAGGGAGCATCTCAGGCTGAAAGAGCTCAGTTAAGTCCCAGCACAGCTCAGCTGGGTCCAGCTGTGAGGTCTTGGGCCACTCACTAAGTCTCTCTGAGCCTCAGGTTCTTATCTGTAAAGAAGGAGCAATAATAATCCTATCTCACAGCATTGTTGAGAAGATTAAATGAGAAAATACAAGTGAAGCACTTTGTAAATTATAAAGAGCTCTAGAGAAGCTATTATTTACGGAGCAGATGTTGAGGCGTCAGGACTAAGGAGAAGAGGGAGACAGCAAGTAGCACTTGCCCTCTAAGAGGCTTAGTGAGGGAATTCAGAGAAAGCACTCAGCACAGACACCTGGCAGCCAGAGACCTCAGCAGAGAGGAGGGCAGATCTCTACTGTCTCTACAACCTCCATCTGTATGTAGTCTCATCATTTGCTTGGACAGATGCAGACTGCATGACCCAGCCTTCAAACCCTTGTCTTTGCATTGCAGATTTGTGGAAATTAGGTCAACACATCCAGGTAGGAAGGTGAGGCCCTGGCAGGAGAGGGGATGGGTGTCTCTGAGCAGCTTGATTTCCATCATAGATAAGAAGACAGAAGGAAGGATTGTGGCTCAAAGAGGCACCATATACATGATATCACTATGAAATTAACAACGAAAGCGGGTAAAAGAAACATTAAAAGGCACTGAGAAATCTTTTGTCCTTCCCCACTGCATGAAGGCAGCAGGCTTGCCTTTAATGCTCCTGTCTGGGTTGTATCTTTGTGGAATTGTAAGTTTCTCCTGGACAAGAACCTTGTCATTTTGGATTACATTTATGCACCATGCCTTGCAGACACATCCATTTTATACATATTACTTGACTGAGTGATTGGAAAAGAGCAGGAACAAAGACAGACGGAAATAAGAGGTGAGCTGTTTTTATATAATCCATTGTGTAGAAGACCTGAGCATCCCAGCGTTTGTACTGATTGGGGCACAATTTAAATTCAACTTCCTGCCTGAAAAGAAATCATAACAGCAACAAACCCACTGCCTTGTACTCTTTACAGTTTGGCAGGTCTGGTGGTAAGGACATCTGACTGTTGGGGGTAGAAGGGACTGTTGGTTTGGGGAGGCAGATGTGGAATAGGTATCAGGAGCTACAGAGCTCAGAGAAGCAATGTAGATAGTGTTAGAGGGGACCAGTGGTCCAATAATTACTGGAGGAAAATGAGGCACAGAAAGGCGAAGTGAGTTGCTTAAGATCATCCAGCTTGTTGGTGACAGAACTGGAAGTAGAGCAAAAGTCCCTGACTCCTGGTTTTGAGCTCTTCCCAGGACTGCAAACTACCTCCTAAGAACTGATTCCAACGGGGGACACAACACTCCAAAAAGACGGAGTTTGAGGTCTATGTCCGGCATGGAGAGGGAGGCCAGATGTAGGCTGAGAGACTCCATCCCAGACAATGAATAGTATCTTGAGGGCACTTGCTTCCCACCCCCACTTCCTCCTTGATCCCAGAAGGACCTATAGGTGTGAAAGCTTCCCAACGAAGCAGGGATCAGGG
This sequence comes from Crocuta crocuta, assembly GCF_008692635.1. NCBI lineage: Eukaryota > Metazoa > Chordata > Mammalia > Carnivora > Hyaenidae > Crocuta > Crocuta crocuta. The sequence continues at coordinate 324,976 of NW_027530004.1, read as the reverse complement.
AGGAAAGTTTGGAGAGGGATCAGCCTGCACCAAGGCCAGCTTGAGGATGGAGACAATCTCCAGGCTTTCCTGGTGACTCTTCCTTTGCACTAAGACTTGGTGAGGACCCTTCTCTTCTCCTCTTCCTGTAGCTGGAGGAAGATGGGGGTGAGAGACTTGCTTTGGCTTCTGGCTTGTTGCCTGTGGCTTCCCGTCTCTTGCTTGAATGGAAACGAGAGGGTATGAAGAATGGGGAAAGATAAATAAGAATAGCTGGAGAATGAAAGATGTTCATCTTCTGTGGGGGGCTAGGGAGCCCTGAGGAAGAAGACCATTTGGACGCTCTGCTCAGAGGCTGAGTTGGGGATTCCTGGCTCAGTGGGCCACGAGGAACAGGTAGCACCTGTGGGAGGCTGAGAATGGAACAGAAACCAGACAGATTTGGAGTCAGTTATATTTGGGCTGAAGCTTTCTTTGTCTCAGATCAAATTACCAGATCTTTATGAGCTCAGTTTCTCACTCCATAATGTGGGGCGATGATAATATCAACCATAAGAAGTTATTGTGCATATTAAATGAATAGATGTACTACAACTCCTAGAATATAGTAGGTGTTCTTTTTTTTTTTAATGTTTTATTTATTTCTAGGAGAGAGAGAGAGAGAGACAACGTGAGCAGGGGAGGGTCAGAGAGAGAGGGAGTCACAGACTGAAACAGGCTCCAGGCTCTGAGCTGGCAGTCAGCACAGAGCCCGACGTGGGGCTCGAACCCACGAACCGCGAGATCATGACCTAAGCGAAAGTCGGATGCTTAACCGACTAAGCCACCCAGGCGCCCCTATGATAGGTGTTCTTAAATGCCAATCCCTTCCCTTCCATAATCCCAGCTGGGCCTAGCCAACTCTCTGTGTTCTCAGTTTCTGAGAACAGAGACCAGGCAACCTTGAGATGCCCCACCTCCCCTGGCTGTTCTGGCAGTGGAGGGTCCAGTGATTCCCACCAAGGGTTGTCTTCCAATGGGAGGTCTCTGGGAGTCACACAAAGCAACTAGAGCCTTGGGTCACAGGTGAGATTCCTTCGCCTTTGTACACATGCTTTAAAAACAACGATGCAGGGCGCCTGGGTGGCTCAGCTATTAAGCATCTGACTTTGGCTCAGGTCATAATCTCACAGTTGGTGAGTTCGAGTCCCACATGGGGTGAGCTCAAGCTCCACATTGGATGAGCATGAGCCCTGGGTGAGTCCCTTTCTCTCTCTCTCTTCCTCTCCCTCATCATCTTTCTATACCCCTTATGGGATTCTCTCTCTCTCTGCCCCTCACTCACTTGCACCCCCCCTCTCAAATATAAATACAAAATAAATAAATAAATAAATATAAAAGAACACTGTAAGGTGATCATCACAGTAGATCCTGGGCTTCCAAAGACGTCAAACTGCTCTGAAACCACATTTTTCGGGATGCACAGTGGCAAGGGGCACTTTTGGCCATGAAGGCTCTGAACCCCACGCTGATGTGCTTGCTCTTGTCTTGAGAGGTCACATCTGCAACAGGTCCTCTGCTATCTGCAGTAAGACATGGAATCTGTAGGCAGTCAGATGGAAGTTCAAGTCTCAACTTCATTGCTTTCTGGCTGCATGACTTGGTCAAGCAGTTTGAACTCTCTAAGCCTCAGTTTCCCCATCTCTAAAAAGAGGACTATCTCTTACTCAGAAAGTTGCTTCAAAGATCAAGTTGAGATAGGCACACCATGTAATCACCATATAATAAATGATAACAAGGATGGTGCTTTTACATGATGATAATGTTAAAATCACCTACAACCAGACCAGTAAATTGGTGGTCTTGACACTGCAGTGAGGCTTTAAACTGCTTCATTAACCTCTAATCTCATCTGTCTCTTAGCCTCATTTAAATTAGACCCAGTCTCTCAACCTCTCCCTGTCAGCCCGACCCTCCAGAGTTTGCATCTCCTGAATGGCTTTGCTGGGAGTGACCAGATCCCACCTGGCTGCTGGCTTACCTGAACATAGCCAATAGGTCTCCTTCCTAGGACGACTCCTTGGGCAACGAGCAAGTGCTTCCAAGAAGGAAGGTGGGTGGCGGTCCCTGGAAGAGGGATGAGGATCTGTGTTTTGGGGCTGCCTCCCCACAGTTAGGCTGTCTGCTTGGGTGCTGGCTCAGACCCTCCCTGGCCTCTCAGCTTCCCGGGGAGCCTGCTCCATTCAGGACATGTGACCAGCCCTTTACCCTTTGTGTCCCTTGCCCACTCACAGCAGACCTTTTCAAACCTCAATTAGCCACTTAGGGAGAAGAAAGAGCAAGTGCAAGCTGTAGAAATCTGTCCAGACCATGATGAATACTTTCCCAAGCCTGCTGTTGCCATGGCAGCCAGCTGGGAACACCGTTTCCAGGGCCTGAGGCACTCAGACTTGTATGGGGGGGTGCTGCCCTGCTGGGCTGCTGCCCACTCACCTCCCTGCCGCTACCTCCCTGGCCTCCTGGCTCCCTTAGCAACAGCCATCACTATTGCCATCGCAACCACCACTGTAGCATCTGCACTGGCCAAGGAGCAGTGTCCAAGGAAGCTTGGGACTGAAGCCGGAAGTTAGGGAGTATGCATGTGGTGTGTGTGTGTGTGTGTGTGTGTGTGATGGAGGGAGAGAGGGAGAGCGACTGAGAGAGAGAGAGAGAGAGAGAGAGTCAAGGTGAGAAGTTGGAAAGGAAAGGGTTTGGCAACCTCAGCAATGATAATTATAAGGATGCTAAACTTGGGGTCAAATGGGCCTTTGGCAATCTGATGATCATTCCTGAACTTCTAAGAACAAGTTTTTGTGTTGGGTGTGTGTGGACTTTTCTAGAGAAAGGGTTTATAGTTTTTATCAGATTCTCAAAGATGACTAAGGCCCCCAGTAGGTGAGAACCTTAACTACAAAGGCTTTTGCTTTTCAGTCTCAGAGTTATCTTAGATCGTGGTTATCAGACAGGCTTGAGAGATATACTTAGAAAAAGGAATGAGTGTGGCTAGGGTAGGAGCAGATGACATGCTACCTGGTCCATATCTGCAGAGTGCCCCTAGAATTACTGTTTGCCCCACTGTGAATCTCTGGGAATAGGGACCTGGGAATTTTTCTCCTAATGCTACCCTAAATATCCTTACTTTCCTGTCTTGCAGCTTTGTCCTGGGTTAATTGTGCTAATCACTAGTGTTTACTGTGTGTCAGACTGTAAGCTTGGTGTTTTACATGAATATAAACTGTGCACAGTCTTCCCATCTAACCCTCATACAAAGCTAGGGAGAAGGTTCTCTTATGATTATCATTTAGAAGATAAGAATATTGAAACAATGAGAAACTTAAGTGACTGCCCAAGTGTATATAGTCAGAAGTAGTAGAAGTGAGGGCAGCCTCATGGAGGGGTTAAGAGATTAGCTCTAGACCAAGGTGCCTGTGTCTGACCCCAGGATGCACCCTGTTAGCTGTGTGGCCTGGCTTGTGTTCTCACATGGGCAAATTGAGGATACTGATAATTCCTTGCCCAAAGGAAGTTGTGGGAGTTAGAAGAGTTGGCACTATATTTGAAAAGTGCTTAAAATAATATCTGTTACCAAATAAAATGGAGCTAGGGTAGGATTCAACCATAGGTCTACCTAATTCTAAGCTCCTGTAACATGCCCACAAAGGTTTCAGTGGTGCTTCACGATCCTTGTGCTAGGGCTGAATCATGGTATCATGGAGAAACATGAGCTCTAGACTTGGGTTGCCACTCACTGAGTGTGGGGGAGTCATATCCACTTATGGGGCCTCAGTTTCCCGATCTCCAAAGAACAGGGATAATAATGCACCACACTTTCTCAGAGGATAGTGGGTGTAAGAATCCCATCTGATTACATGAAGGTCAAGTGAAACAAGATCTGAGAAGTACTTGTAAACTGAGCCTAACTACGACGGAGATGTATTCAATACCCTGCCCTGAGTTCTCGTTCACGCCCCCCACCCCACCCCCACCTCAGGGAGCAGGGAGCTTTATGCACTACCCTTGGCTGGCAGCTCAGGGCAGGGAGCCAAGTGTGATACCCCCTGAGGTGGACAGTTGGCATGGTGTCTTGGGGTACCCATGTGTTTGGGTCAGCAGCCAACGTGAGGATGCTCTTAAGTATTGCACAGAGGAAGCAGAAAGGCAGCAGGGTCCCAACTGCCCCAGGGTTTGTTGGCAGGGTGGGAGGGAGGCAGGTGTCCCTGTGAGGCCAGAGAGGGAAGTGAGGGCAAGGCTGTGGGGTGAGCCATGGAACACCCTCCAGGGCTGTGTGGCATCCTTCTTGATGAGGAAGGGGTAATTAGTAGAAATGAGAAAAAGATTTATTAGCCACTGCTGAGGAGAAACAAACAAGGTATTATCCAATCAGCTAATGGAGGGTTCATAGTCATCTATGGGCTCCTGAGGGGAGCAATTTCATGTTCCCTCTTCTTTTTGCCCCCAAAAGGCTCATGGTGCTGAGAGCAGATGGTGAGGGGGAAGAGGGTGGAGTCCTTATTCTTGAGTCATTTGGCTGCTGGGGTACCTTTTCGGGGTGCTGGGAAGTGTTGCACGCAGCCAGCATTTTGGACAAATAGGCAGCCTGATGGCAGGGAGGCGCGGGTCAGACAAAGAAGGCGGCACTGTGAATGACTCGTGGCCCAGTCAGAAGCCATAATTGGAGGTGATTAATCTGTGGAGGAGAAACCGCTGGGAGTCATCACTGACTCAGGGCTGAAGCTGGCTCATTGCTGCTCTGTTCTCCTGCCTCACCTGTCCCACTTGCAGCTTGGAAGGGGGAGGCTAGTTGAAAAGGTGAGTGATTCAGAGACAGTTAGAAAAGAAAGGCAGCATTTCTTAAGCTGGGGAGCTTCTGAGACTCTGAATCAAAGATATTTTCTTTAATTTTCCAATGGTAACGTGAAGAGGTTGGGGGTCTTCTCCAAGAGCTAGGGGCAGGAGTCCAGGATGGGCACTTGCCAGGGCTCTGGACAGGCTAAGCAGTGGTGTTTCCACATCAGAAGAAGTGGGAGAGCTAGGGAACTTTCTGGTGCGAGATGCTAAGCCAAGGCTGTATAGTTAAAGAGATGTGGACTTGGATCCCAATGTGTACTCACAGCCTCTGCTCAAATAATTCAGCCGCTCTGAAAGCCAGTTTCCTCAACTCTACAAAGAGGATAAAAGTTCCTACTCACAGGGTACTGTGGGGACTGAATGAGATGGTTCACATGAAGCATTCAGCAGAGTGGAGACTGGACCTGGGCGGGGGGAGGGGTGGGAAGTAGCCACAAGCAGAGATAACAGCAAGCTTGTGCTTTAGAAGAAGTGCTAACTTCTTAGTTTCTCTCTTCCCTATTCCAAAGAGAAGAAAACCTAACCTTATGCATTGTTGTCACAGTAAAATGGTAACATGGGTGACATGAAGATGCAAATCACCAAGAAAATACAATACATATTTCATAAAAGAGACTGTTTTATTATTGGCAACCACTTTTGGGGAAGGTGCCAAACCAAAGCACACCTATCTTGAAAGCGTTCAGTTGGCTTTTGAAGAGACCTAGTTGGTATTGCTTCTGTTTGTGTTTACAGTCTTAAGAATTAGAAATCATGCGGTGAACTTTCAGAAGAGCTGACTATATAGAACAATGAAGATACCTTAGTCCAGCTGTTTTTATGTTGTCACTCTGGGGAAGGTTGAGCAGACAGTATCATGGTGGCAGTGGCTAGGTTTTGGATGGGTTTGTCAGATGCTCCATCTCTGGCTGGGGCAACATCAAAAATACGCCTTGAAGGATCTCTTTTTTGACTTATCTTTATCCCAAAAGAAAAAGAAAACTTGACCAGTAAGGAGAATGATTAGATTTTGCATGGCTGCCAGAATGCAGAGACAGGATTGGGGATGAGGGGATGATTGACAGGAGATGCAAATAGACAAGATTAGGGATGTCATTTCTTTAACCTTATGGACACATTAGCCAGAGACTAAGGCATGTTCCCAGACAGTTCCTCAAGTGCCCCAGAGCAGTTGTGAGGATCCGTAGCTGAAGGTGGCCCAACCAAGGGACTTAAGATTCTGCCAGGGCTCACTCTGAGATGTTCTTTCTCCATTCTGTGTGTTTTTTCTTCTTGTTCTCTTCTGCTCTGATACCCCTGACCCTCTGATTGTTCTAGGGACTCATGCCATGAGCCAGTCTGTTCAGGAGGTACAAATGATTTATACAGAGCTTTCCTTACATCGCTTAGTCTTTATTATGAAATTAGGAAGAGCAAAGGTCATATTTTTCAAGAGTGCCCCTTGGCAGGTCTGGGCTTTGGGCCTGCCTGAATTCTGGATGCAGACTGCACCCAGCGTATTTTGTTAGCTAGAAGAACTCCACACTGGGGATGATTTAACCATCAGACTGGGTAGCCAAGTAACCAAAATCATCACCTGTGGACACTATTAGAAATAAAATCCCAATTCTTGCATCTACCTGGAGGCATGCTGCTCTATGGTGGGAGAAGCCTGATGGCCTACAAAGCACCCTTCTCCATAACCCAGAGTATAGTTCTTCCCTGCCATGTCCTGCTCCTCACACACGCTTCAGCTGCCACCAGCTGCAGAACAGTAAACCACTCTCTTCTGTGAAGCTTCCTCCGCACTTAACATTCGTGGGCTGCAGCCTCTTGCCATTTAATGCATGGACAACAGCAATCAGCATATAGATTGAGCTGCTAATATAAGGAGGGCAAAGGAAGAAAGGAGAAGAGAATGTTACAGAGCCAGGTTGGCCTCCTTGAGGGAAAAGGTAGCTTCTTAGACGAGGGTAAATCGGCTGCTTCTGCCACTTTGCCAAGGAGGTGGGGGAGTGTTTTAATAGGGGTTTATCACAATGCCTACCCCCATCTGCAACACACAGGAGTGGATAGGAAGCGGGGGGAGACCTAAACTGGGCCTAGGCTGTTGACCTTGTGCTCTGTTCCTCCCCCACCTGTCAGTCAGCAAGCGGTCATTCAGAATGTGTCCTCCTTGCTGAGATTCCTGCTCTTCATCTTCTATTTGTGATTTTGGGTCTTGGTCCTCCTCGAATCCAGCTACTTTGAATTTCTGCCACAACCAAATCTTTGTCACTATAAGTCATTTGAGATGCAAAATTGATCCCTCCCCTCCAGTTGTGAGGGAGCAGGAGAGCAGATTGGGGCACAGGATCACACAGGGTGAGGGAGCTTGAGGTGCAGGTAACCATAGAAGCATAGACTTAGAATATACACTTGGGATTCCAGACGAGGGAACTGACACCTTGTGAGATGAAATAATTTGCCAAAGATCTTGCACATTGGCCAGTCTTGCAGAAGAGCAAGATTAAAACTCAGGTCATCGAACTCCCGACCCTCACTGTTGCTGACTGAGCCTTGCCTAAATATGGAACTTCCATGATGACATGCCGCACCACTCTGGTAGTTGAATTGCAACCCTGCCAATCAAACCCTTTTCAGGCACCCTGTGCCTCTCACCAACAATCATGCACATTCTGTGGTCTGTCCTGGCCTGAAAACATCTGGGAGAAAGACACGGGGAGGCCATGACACTTTGGGGATTAAGCCTGGATAGACATCCTGGACTTTGCACAAATCAGAGCTCTGAACAGTCACAGAAGTTCTTTGAGTCTTCTGGTTTTGTTACTTGGGCTCTTCTGCTCAATCTCCTTCATTTCTCCTACATCCAGGGTGGCTCATGGTTTTTCCCAGTGACTGCTGTCATTTCCTTACACTTGGACTTGTCGTCATCTCTACCCCCACAACTGATCTTGAGAGTGCTCCCTCCCCTCCCTCCACCTCTGTGTTGCCTCCTCCACTCCTTTCAGTGTTGCTCCTTTCAGTACTCTGTATAGCTATTCTGTCCCCATCAGACATACTTTCTTTTCCCCAAGCTGGAGAAGAGCACAGGAAGGCTCACTAGTATCCAGAGGTAGGGCATACAATTTTCAGCAGACCGGCACCTTTTGGTAATGTGAGCAATTCTCTACATATCCAAAAAAACTTCTGTTGCATACCTGATATGTGTTCTGGCCTAGCAGTGCTCCCTACAAGTTTATACTTTGATGTATTTGAAGTCTGGGTAAAGAGCACTCTCTACTTTGTGCTATAGTTTTCTGTCTCTGAAATGGAGAGGAAAATTCTTAACAGCTTTCCTTTCAAGCCCAGGGAAATACTAAGATTTGGGTTCTGGCCTGATGATTGGGGTACACTGTCACCTAAAGCAGGGTCTTTTCCCCTCAAAGGAGTGTTCAGCTGAGTGAGGAAGAAATCAAGTATACCCAAGTCTTCACTATAGCATAATGGATCTATATTGGTCTTCTGCAAAGGCAGTAAAAAGTCCATACTAAACAGGTATGGACTTTGGGTTTCCTGTGAACTAACTACAGGACCTTTGCAAATCACTGAACCTTACCTCGTGAAAGGTGAGAGAATTGGACCAGATGACATCGAAAGTCTCTTCTACCTCTGGAACTATCCTCTCCCTCTAAAATGTTCAGGAACCAAACAAAAACAAATAAGGTTCATACACAGTAAGATCTCCTCCCAAGAAGTCCAACTGGGATCATTGAAGATGGTGACTAGAGAAACTGTCCCTTCCTGGTGGGTAGATTGGGTGAGAGGGAAAAAGAGAGGCTCATTCCCCTTTGGTGGGTCAGGGTTCTCTTGGCTTATGAGCAAGAGGACATTGGGGCCAAAAACCACAATTGATTGAAATGCCAGTGGGAACTCTTTCTGTCACGATGTTTCACTCCAGCGCTTTCATTTCTATTATTATACCGAGTGACTTATTCCAGAAACATAAACCAAGCAGCAAAAGAGTAACTGGCTCCCTAGGAAGAACTTTCTCCTCTTCTCCTCCTGCAAGCCATCCACAGGCTCAAAGGGCCTTCCTGATGCTTAGCTTAAGCCCACTCTGTGTGGGAAGGGCTGAAGGGGAGCCAGGGAGAGGAACTCAGGTTTCATCTTTGAGTCTTCGCAGAATGGTTGGCCTTCACAATTCTGGCCTAGCAGTGCTCTCTACGAGTTTATGCTCTGATGTATTTGAAGTTTGGATAAACAGCACTCTCTACTTTGTGCTGTAGTTTTCTATCTCCGAAATGGGGAGGAAAATTCTTAACAGCTTTCCTTTCAAGCCCAGAGAAATGCTAAGGCTTGGGTTCTGGCCTGATGACTGGTTAGATCAAAACCATACCTCTCTCGTCTGTTGTGGTTCCCATCTGAAAAAAGATGAACACAGCTGAGAGCAGTGTCCTTTTCCCCCACAGAGGCCATCATGAGGAAGTCCCATTAACACTACTTCCCAAACCGTGGGACTAGCAGAAGTGCTTTCATGGAAGGCCTAAGGATCACCTGCTGTATCTTTGGAAATTCAAACCTTGGGATTTAAAAAATACCCTCAATAACTCATTTTGCTTGGCTTCTTCTGACTGCACTGGAAATTGGTTAAGGTCAAGTGGAGCCCTGAGTCATGTGGGGGATGGGAAGGGAAGAGCATGTTACCATGGCATCACGGGATAATCACTCCCTCCTCAGAAACCAAGAGGGCATCTTGCTTGTGCAATCCCATCGTTTGTTACTCAGTAATAAGATACTACTTATCTTATATTTTAGTAATTAAAAAATATATAGCCCATCTATATTTTAAGCCTTTCAATGGAAAGAGTAGAGTAAACACAGTAGGTTTTCAATAAATAATTGATTTTGTAATTGCTGATGATTATAACCGTAGTTTCAGGCTTTATGAGTCTGTTAAAGAATCAGAATCATGAACTATCGGAACATGAGGAGTCTTATTGTCCCGGGCCAACTTCTGTACAGACTTGGATGGCATAAATTTTATTATTTTGTCTTTAAAATCCTTAAAGATGTGGGTAGGGATGGAAGATTTACATCTTTCATCATTTGATTCTCATTTTGCATCTCGCCCATGGCCACATAGTTAGTAGGGACAGAGCTCAGGTTATAGCACCACCTGATTCAAGGCTCATTTTCTTTCTACTGCATCACGGCTCTTCTTGGCAGTAAAGGCAGTAATGTCCTGGCAGTTCTGTGAACTCTGTTATGGATCTGGAGACTGAGGCTACGGAGGAGCAGGAACTAACTGTTCACGGTGACCCAGCAGGTAAGTGGCTGAGCCTGGCATGGAACATTATTCTCCTGATTGCCATCAGGCATCATCATGCATGCCAGGCAGCCTGACAGCTTTACCTCCAGCTTTACTAAGTTCAAACATGCTGAGAAGAAAATGTACAAATAGCGAAACACTCTGCAGATATTCTAACAGTGAGAGGCAATCAGGCTCTTGGGATTCTAGAATAGGGACTGGCACACGCACCCTCTTGCTGCTGTGTCTTCTTCCACAAGGGGGGGAACAGCAGCCAGAGCTGTGATCTTTTTGGCCATAAAGACCTGCCAGATGACTTCTTAGGGGAACATGTGATGTATGCATAGGGGTAGGAAGCAGTGGGATTAAAGAGTGCTTTCTCTTTCTCCCATCTAAGGGAACAACTCCCCACAAAGCCATGAAATGGCAATGAGCTTTGAAGAGGGCTTCCTCACCACCAAGAAGCCAGTCCTGGATTTTGATGCTATGTCATTTAGCACAGTTCCTTTCCCACCAACTGTCTGATATGACACTATGGAGCTAAATAGCAGAGCTGCTGAAATAACAGTCAAGGGAAAGGGAAATTAAGACACACCAACAAGGGAGAAGAGATTTTTTTTTACTCAAGAAAGAGAATAAGACAGTAGCCAATGAAACAGACAGAAGCAAGATGTCTGTGCCAGGGCGGAAGACAGAGTAATCTTTTATGTGGCAACTAAGTCTAAGATGACAGGGATGCACTGAGCAAAGAAGGCAGTGACAACAGCCTGCATTACCATGGAGTTTCTCATAAACATTCACTTATTTGATTACCTTACCACTATATGAGAAGAAGCCGATAGTAACCTTCATTTGGCTTCAGTGCACTAAGCATATGGCTCATGAGCTCAGAAATTCTGATTCCTTAACTTCAACAAGAGAAGGCCGGACTGGAGGAGAGGAGAAAAGGCTACAAGGGAGGGCAAATTTTCTTATTTGATATCTATCATTTCACAGATGGGAAAGAGAGATGAGTTCTCAACGTAAGGGCAGATATGTATCAAGTACCTAATCACAGTGCTTTTTGACCAGGTTATACTGCTTAAGTCAATGCCAATGTATTGGATCAAAGGAAATAGCAATGGGTTTTCCAGATGATGGAGGCCATACAGAACAGATATGTGGCACAGGTGTTTGAACGGAGAGCGGTTGTTTTAAGACACTGCCGTGCTTTCAGCCCTAGTGACTGCTACTCTTTTGCAGCAGGAACATTTACCACTGGCAGGGAGCAGTGAGTCTGCCCTCCCTGTCACCTGCCTCATGCTCAAAAAGGACATGGAAGATCTGGGCATAAGTATTATGATAAGGTCAGTGTTTCCTTGCTCAGCTTGTGATTTGTCTAGGAGCATGAATAAATATGTACAAGTTTCCCTCTGACATGCTTTTCTCTTTTCCTTGGACAGGCATCTATACATGCCCCCACCTATCCCCTCTAAGTCCCCCAAATGGTGGAGCTTTCTCAAAAGAAGGTCTTGGTTTTCCTGCCATATTTTCTTCTGTTTCCCCTAGCCCCCATTCTTTCCACTAACCCCCACTAAGGGAAAAGGTCTTCATTAATTCCAAGACTATCAGTCCTATTGCCATTGTTATGGGGGTGTTCTGTGAACCTGCATTCTGCCTGCCATATACTTGTTTTGTGGCATCAGAGAAGTCCAAGACTCTGTTATAATTGATTGAGAAAATTGATTTGCCAGTTACCAGTGATATAACCTTACAAACCCCAGGACTCACTATTTATTTATTTACATTTATTTATTTTTGAGAGACAGAGAGAGGCAGAGCATAAGTGGGAGAGGGGCAGGGAGAGAATGAGACACAGAATCCGAAGCAAGCTCCAGGCTCTGAGCTGCCAGCACAGAGCCCAACGCGGAGCTCGAACCCATGAACTGTAAGATCATGACCTGAGCTGAAGTCAGACACTTAACTGACTGAGTTATCCAGGCACCCCCAGGACTCACTGTTTAGAACCAAGTTCTTCTCAGTCTGGATAAGACCCCCAGAATTATACGATGTTAGAGATTAAAGCGATCTTAAAGATTTTTACCTAAACCCCTTCTTTAACAGAAGAGGAACCTGCAGTTCAGAGATGTTAAAGGACTTTTCCTTCAAGTCATTCCTTCCTCAATGTTCTTCTCACTACTCCAACTCACCTGTAGTTCATCCTATCCTTACATTTAGGTGCAATTGCTTTTAAGCCATCCTCTTCCTAAACATCCTATAAGGGAAAGTGCATTTTAAAAAATATTTTATTTTTTAGTAGTACATATACCTACCTGATGTGGGGCTTGAACTTACAACCCTGGGATCAAGAGCTGTGTGCTCTACTGGCTGAGCCAGCTAGGCACCCCAAGGGAAAGTGTTTTTAAGCTTGGTATGTAGAAGATGATTGAAGTATCAATCTTTTAAGACAGGATGTGCTTTCTAACTAACATCAACAAAGTCTATCTAGTTTTCATTTGTCTTGTTGCCATATTTCCTAACCTTTTTCAGTAAATAGAGAGGAAGGTGGGTCTACTCTGACATATTTTTTCATAGGTGTAAGATAGGCAAATTTGCTCTTCCTGTGGTCTTGTCTAGCCTTCTCTTGTTGAACTTAATATCTCAGAACTTTTGTGCTCATAAACCATACGCTTAGCCTCGTAAAGTCAAATAAAGGTTAGTGTATTGGAGAGCTGACTCTTTGCCTAGTGACAAAAAAAAAAAGTAATATGTTTAAAAGCTTTATCTTTTATTTTGTGCCAAAGTTAAAGTTGATTTATAGGTTGGATCCGGCCTGGGCTTCTGGCACTCAAGCATGTCAGAAAGGAAATCTGGGACAGAGAGCAAGATAGGGACCCTCATAGGTGGGAGCTGTAGAATAAGAATGCAGCGGGCAGGTTTCCCTAGTTTTGTACAGTGTAATTCTCAATATGTGCCCATAAGTATCTTGCAAAGCTTTTGAGAAACTGCCAAGGAGCCAAGCTAAAAATACCCATGGAACAGCGTGATCAAAGAGAAGTGCAGGGATGGGTGTGAGCTCTCCATGGAAGGCGTGAGACTTTAGAGCACGGGCCGACCGCAGCACACATCTCAAGCTCTTGCTCTGGGGACTAAACCATGAGTCAGTTTGATAAGGTTGGGGAGGCTGATGCATCTGGTTTTAGGCTCTGCTTTATTTTTGTATCAGTCCAATCTGATAGTGCAACCTGTGTGTCCAGTGAGTCCAAAATTAAAAGTGTAAGAACACACCCACTTTGGGGGAAAGTTTGCATGAATCTTTGAAACTTTCTGATGGCTCCCCACTGCCCTCTGTAACAACTATAACTTGGCTTTAATGGCTTCCTGGCTCTCTGTCTACCCCAGTTTCAGGATCCTACTTCTTTGAACCCTTAATCATGTGTCCCTGACAAATATTTTCTCTAGTCTGCTTTTTCCAGTTATGAACCTTCTGTTCTTAATGATTGGGAACATTTTACCATTGGCACATTCCCTCCCTCTCTTCCAGGACTTCTATCAGTAATTTAAGAGTGCTTAAGCTCTCACTCTCCAGGCATGATGGCCCTACTTCTTTTAATATTTCTACCCAAGATGTTTCCAAATTTTGCAAGTCTCCCCTCAAGTGCTTCTTAACTTGAGGGGCAAAAGATGGGCTAGAAGAGGAATGATGGTAGAGGGACAGATTTGCTTTTTCCTGAGGGTATACCCAGTATCCTATTCCATGCTGTTGAAAAATAGGCAGAATCATGCACTTACTCATATTTTATAACAATTGTTATTTGAGACAACAATTTGTCTTGGAGAAATCAGTAATTTAAAGACAGATGGTCACAGTATGGGCAACCATCCACAGGACACAAAGAACAAAGTTTTAAAAAGTAATGGGAAATATTAAGCATTTATATCATGCATGGATCAAGGTAAGTGTGTTTATCACCCTGATACAATTTGGTTAATCTGTCCCTGGCTGCTCCCTCATGAGGGAAACTCTCCCTCCCTTGTATCCTAAATTATTTTCTAAGTCTGTTCTTTTTAGAGGACAGAGAACAGATCCATGCAACCTTCTGATTATAGAATCTTGCTGCTGATTTGTGAGAGGTGTTGATTTGATGCTCATTCGTTATTTGTGAGAGATGGATTGAGCTAGAGGTCATGAAGTGACTCAAGAGAACTGAGTACTATTGATGAACTTTTGGGCAGTTTTTCAAAAATGTAAAATACCTGTTTTCATTTTTTCAGCTTTGACCTATTTCTATAATTTTTATTTTAAGTACTATATGGAAATATCCTGTGTATACTGTATATATAATAATTACTTAAAAATTTTACACTCAAGTCTACTTTGGGGGTACCTAGGTTTTGCTTTATCTAGGAACTCAAATGTGGTTCACATCTTGTGGATGGAGAAATGGTAAGTTCATTGCTGGCTGGAATCCAGGAAAGTTGAAGCACCTTTACTTTTCTCAGCACCAAGAGCCCCTGGGACCCCCAGTATCTCATTCTTATCAGAGGTGAGAACAGAAGAGCCCCTATTTCAGGGGATCTGAGTTCAGTGGCATCTTCCACATTCAAAAGCAGAACTGTTTCCTAGTTTGCAGTTTATAATGCCCCAGAGGGAGAGTGGCATTCATCCTGGATCTTTAGTGCCGCTGATATTACTCATGGGCCCTAAATCCCTGAGAGAAGAAGCAATTATCTCTGGACCCCATATTCTTCCTTTTTTTTATTTGAGAGAAAGAGAGAGAGAGAAAGAGAGAGAGAGAGAGAGAATCTTAAACTGGCTCCACACTCAGTGTGGAGCTCAATTTGGGGGCTCAATCCCATGACCTTGGGATCATGACCTGAGTCAAAATCAAGAGTCAGATGCTCAACCTACTGAGCCACCCAGGTGCCCCTGGACCCCATATTTTTTTGGCCCTCTTTCCTGACGTTATTGATCAGAACTGCTGCAGCTCCCTTCCAACCACGGTGCTTCATCCAGCTCTGGCACTGATATTTTCTACAAATTCAGATGTCTATTCCTCTAGCTATTTGAATTCCTGCCACTGAACTCCTTAACCTCATTTCACATTCAGCCAAACTGTCTCTGTGCTCCACCCATGGCAGTAACTACAAATTCTTAGGGGCCATTACCAGAGCAAAACTTTGTTCTCTGTAATACCCCATCTCGGCCATTTGGGTGGGCTTGTAACTTCTTCTGGAGTTCTTGTCTGAGGCGGCAGTTGTAGGAGACCCTCTGAGAGGCAGTGAAGACCCACTCACTGGAAAATGAAGGCCAGGAGAGGAGAGATTTTGGCTTTTTCTGTGCATAGTAGGTGTTTCAGAACTATCTGCTACATGAATGATCACAACTGACTGAATGAATATAATGCAGAGGAGCACAGGCCAAGAATAAGAGCTCTTTGACAAAGAAGATACAGAGAAAGAAGTGAACAGATGAAAAAGGACATGTCCTACTCCCACCAAGGATCCCAAGTCATTTCCCGATGTTTTGTTCTTTGGAAAATTCCTCTAGGTACCAGAATGGCTTGTCCATGAGTTGGGTTGAGGGCAGAGCCTAACAAGGTCCCAGCGTGAAGCCTCTGTGCCAAAGCAGCCACAATGGGAAAACAAGCCGTTAGAAAGAACACCAGAATCAGAAGCATTGAGGGTCATGTGAGCCTGCCTATCTAAACTGTGTATTTGTAGAGAACAGCTTGAAAGCTGTGGGCTTTGCCAGAGCTCAGGGAAGTCAGGGAACTAGGCAAGGAGCTACTGAGGAGGCAAAGAGGAAAGAGGAAATGTGATGCCTGGGAGTGTAATGATCATGTTATCTTTGACCAGGAATTTATTCTTCTTGGCCTCTTCTTGGCTGAAGAGGATGGTTTGACTGAGGTGTTTGTTTCAGCCACTGAGAAATGCTTCTTGGACTACCATCTCTGAGTCATGTTTTGTTTCTCATGGAAACTAAAAAACAAAAACAAAAAAACCCTGAAAACCCCCAAATACCAAATGTGCTAAGTGCTTCTATAAACCTTCTCATTTAATTTTTTCAGCCTTTTCATCAAGAAGGTCTTCTTCTTCTTCTTCTTCTTCTTCTTCTTCTTCTTCTTCTTCTTCTTCTTCTTCTTCTTCTTCTTCTTTTAGGAAACTGCATCTCAGAGAATGTACAACTTATCCCATATCCATCAAAAAGAAAAGGAGCATTAGGATTTGAACCGAGGACCAGCTGACTTCAATTCAAGTGCTTATCCCACTATAACATAGGTGCCTGGTTCTTCTATCCCCAGAAGCAGTCTAATAGCATGCATCCCAGGAAGGAGATGATAGTCATATGAAACATGTGGGAATCCAAGTTGTTGGGAATGACATAACTAGAGTCCAAGGTCATGGAATTGGATACATTTATGGCTAGAAACAATATTAAAAGTTAACATTCATTGAGCATGTTTTCCATGGACCACATACTATGCTAAGGGACCAGTGAAGATGGTACAATCTCCAGTTTACAAATAAAAAATCTAAAAGGCAAGGACATTAAGTAACTTTTAAAGGACAGGCAGCAATATGTAGTAGAATCAGAATTTGAACACAGACAGCACTCTTTTTTTTAATGTTTATTTTTGAGAGCGAGAGAGACAGAGTGCGAGCAAGGGAGGGGCAGAGAGAGAAGGAGACACAGAATCCAAACCAGGCTCCAGGCTCTGAGCTGTCAACACAGAGCCTGATGGAAGGCTCGAACCCACAAATCGTGAGATCATGACCTGAGCCGAAGTTGGAAGCTCAACCAACTGAGCCACCTAGGCGCCCCCAGCCCTCCTAACCCTTATGCAAGATTGCCTGTAATGTTAGAGGGAAGGTTTCCAGGGTTCACATGCAATCTTAGTGTTTCTAGTACCTGTGACAGTTTTAAAAGATGGCTGCAAATTCTCTGTCCCCAACCCTTGAATAAGGGTGTGTGATTGCTTTGACCAATAGATTCTGGGGTCAGACACAGATCTGACACTAGATGACTTCCAAGGCTGGGTCATCAAAAGCAATGTAGCTTCTGCCTTGTCCACCAGGCCATTCCCCTTAAGAGTCTTGGGGCCACCATATTTTGAGAAAATATAAACCAAATGGGGAGGTCATGTGTAGGTGCTCAGTCAGTCTAGCTCCAACTGAGCTCTCTGCCAAAAGTAGCATTGACCGCCAGCAAGTAAGTAACCTGAGAGACCTCAAGCAAAACTTACCCAGCTGACCCCTGCTTTTCTTCCCTTCTCTGACCCATGGACTTATAAAAGAAATTTATAAAAGGAAGGTGTTTTTAGCTGCTGAGTGTGGGTAATCTGAATGTGATGTAGCAATAGAAAACCAGAGTAGCAACTCAGTGTTCCCGGCCAGTCTTTCTTCATGCAGTCCTTCTTCCTACAGTGCCTCACTAATGGATGGTCCCAAGTTAAAAACAAAACCAAAAAAAAAAAAACTGCTAGAGGAATGAACTTTGGGGTTTCACCGTGTGCCAGACATATTCGCATGTTAGTTCACTTAATCTTTATAAGAGCTATCTGAGGCAGGTATTACTCATCACATTTTAAAGATATGGTAACTGAATCTTAAAGAAGACAAATGGCTCTCTCAACCTAATTCCAAATTCAGAGTATTTCCACTCTCTCACAGTTTTGGTGGAATAGATCAAGGTGAATAGCAATAGTAAGAAGCAATAGCAGCTGCCACACTCACCTACCATTGGTTGAACACCTGCCATGTTCTAGCCCTGTACTGGGTTCTTAATATATCCTTGGACATTTAACCACTTCATTAACTCTATTTATTAATCATTATCATCCCATTATATAGGAAAGGAAACTGAGGCTTACAGAAGTTAAGTAACTTGCCACAGTCATATAGATGGTAAGATAGAAGCCATGACTTAATCCTATGTGGGCCTGAACTCACCTGTGTCCTTAATCTACATCCTATGAGGGGCATGTAAGGCTGGAAGGAGTGACTTTTTTGTCTACTGTTTTTATTGCTAAATATACACATAAACAGAACAACATATGGAAAAAATGTGCAGCCCCATGACTTATCAAAAACGAAAAATCACAATCCAAATATTGATCATGCAAAAGCAAAATCAAGAAAACAGAACATGGCCAGTACCCTGGTAGCTCCTTCCAATCACCACCTCTCCCCCTGCCCTAGAGGGAATCATGAGCATTTCTCTTGTGAAAACAACCTAAGACTGGTGGTTTCATCCATTTGTCAATTTTATATAAGTGGAATCACACAGCATATTTTTTTGGTCTTTGTTTTCTTTTATTAACAATTGTTTCTGGGATTCATTTATGTTGTTTTGTGTAGCTATAGTTTGTTAATTTTTATCAGTGAATAATATTCCATTGTATGAATATAACAGAATTTATTCATTTCATTGGTGATGGAACTTTAGCTTGTTTTCAGTCTTTATTAAAAATTATGCTGCTGCTATGACATTCCAATACATGCCTTTTGGAGGATGTGTGCACGCATTTCTGTTGGGTCTATATCTAGCAGTCAGGCTGCTAAGTCAGAGGGGATGCATATGTTCAATTTTAGTAGATACTGCCAAGCGGTTTTCCATAGTGGCTGTACCAATTTGAACAACTGGGAGGAAAAGGAATGTGGCTGGGAATGTGGAACAAGGAAAGGGAGACTGGAATTCCAGCCTGTGGGTGGGCTAGATGTTAAGAGTTGAACTGTGTCTTTTGATGAAAAAAAAAAAACACAAGCTGAGTCCAGGGCAGTGGCACTGATCCTCTTGACTACTTTTGTGTCCCAGAACGTTGCAGCAGGATGCTACCTTGGAGGTGATCATACTGTCCATGCCTCTGGCCCCCCACAGCCTCTTTTTCCTGTGTACTGGACCCCCAGATGGGCAGCATCAGCCCTCCTTGGGCCTGCTGCCTCTGACCCCTTTACAGTCTCCTTCCTGCCTTCACCCACTGTGGTGTATGCTTGGCCTCTGGTGGCCAGACCCACTCTACCTTCCTAAGAGGTGAAATGTATTGAATAGTTTCTTCTTCTCTGACCTTTATCCCAGGGGATGACCTTGTTCCTTCCTCTTTTATTCTTTGATTGGAATTGCTGCCCCAGTGTCCACTCCATGGCCTAAACTCAGAAATCTCTTTCTGTCTAATCTGTGTGGTGGCCAGCCTCCAATAAGGTGGGTATCCACACCCTTCAAAGTCCCCTCCCATACCGAATTGGCTTGACCTGTGACCAGAAGGAAACTGCAGAAGTGATAGCATGATTTCCAGGATGAGGCCAAAAGAGGCACTGTGGCTTGCACCTTGCTCTTTTGGACTGCTCTTTCCTGATGGACGCAGCTGCCAGGTCACGAGGATACCCAAGCAGCTCTATGAGTAGATTCGCCAGGGAATGAGCACCTGCCAAAAACCAGACTAACTTTCCAGACATGCAAGTGAGCCGCCCTGGAGGTGGATCCCCGGCCCCAGAAGGCCTTCAGGTGACAGAAACCCAGGCTGACACCTGACCCACAGTCTGATGAGACTCCCTGAGCCAGCACCACCCAACAAAGCTGCTCTTGGATTCCTCCCAGATTCATAAACTGCATGAAACTTTTATTGTTTTAAGCCACCCAGTTTCAGAGTAATTTGTTAAACAGCAGTAGATAACTAATACAATGTGTTTCTCTAAGAATAGGTTTCTTTCATTATGTCCTTGCCAATAATGTCTTCTAATGTAGCCAAGCCTATTGATAAATCAGAATTCCTTTATCTTACCAAACTGAAGAAATGTTCCTCTCATTTATTTTGAATACTTAGCATAGTGCCTGGTAAATAGTATGTCTCAATAGTAAAAAATATGGAGCAAATGCCAGTGGAATCAGCTGAATTAATTAAATCATTGACTGTCAAGGTTCTATGTCAAATAAGGGAGAATAGTATTACTGATAAAGATAAAGCACAATAAAACTAATTTTTGTATCTTTTTGTGATTTATAAGGGAGGGGAAGTCAGGTAGTAAAGCTCACACTTTATTGCTAGATTGGTATTAAAAACAACCGCTGTTGGAGCACCTGGGTGGCTTAGTTAGTTGGGTAAGTTTCCAACTCTTGATCTTGGCTCAGGTCAAGATCTCATGGTTTTTGGGTTTGAGCCTGACATTGGGCTGTGCATTGTGCCATGACAGTGGGGCCTGCTTGGGATTCTCTCTCCCTCCCTCTCTCTCTGTTCCTCCCATGCTCCTGTTCTCTCTGTCTCAAAATAAATAAATAAACTAAAAAAAAAAAAAAAAAAAAAAAAAAAAAAAAAAACCCAACCCAACAACCATGTCACTAAGTGTTGGTGGTAGGACATCAGAAGTGCAATTGGCAATTATAACTGGAAAAATGCCATGGGTGGTCTTTAATTTAAGCAACGAGTCTCATGTATCCAGACCTTCAAAAGTTATCTTAGTATTCATGAGGTTGATACTATAGGCATCCCAGCCACAAACTCCTCTTGTCTAGCTGTACTCTGAAGCTTCCATCACAGAGGGATTATAAGAAAGAGGAAGTAAGTTATGGACTAAATGGGTGATGGGCATTAAGGAGGACACTTGTGGGGATGAGCACTGGGTGTTATATGTAAGTGATCAATCACTGGGTTCTACTCCCAAAACCAATAATACACTGCATATTAACTAACTTGAATTTAAATAAACAATTTTAAAATGTTTTAATTTTATTTTTGAGAGAGAGAGAGAGAGAGACAATGGAGGAGGCACAGAGAGAGAGGGGAACAGAGTATCCGAAGTGGACTCCATGCTGACAGCAGTGGGGCTTGAATTTAATGAACTGCAAGATCACAACCAGAACTGAAGTTGGGCACTCAACCAACTGAGCCGCCCAGGCACCCCAATAACTAGATTTTTTTTTTAAAAAAAGAGGAAGTCAGGGGCACCTGGGTGGCTCAGTCGGTTAAGCCTAAGAGTTTGGCTCAGGTCATGATCCCACGGTTCATGGGTTTGAGCCCCGCGTCGGGCTCTGTGCTGACAGCTAGCTTAGAGCCTGGAGCCTGTTTTGGATTCTGTGTCTCCCTCTCTCTCTGACCCTCCCCTGCTCACACTGTCTCTCTCTGACTCTCAAAAATAAATAAAAAACATTAAAAAATTTTTTTAAGTAAAAAAAGAGGAAGTCAAACCAGACTTGACCTCACTGCAGAGGCTTTATTTGCCATAATTGTATTTAAATTTTGCAGGAAACTTGTGAGACAGAAGCTATTATAATCTCTGTTTTATGGATGAGAACCAGGGCCTTGCACTGTTAAGTAATTTGCCCAAGTCCACCAAACAGGTAAATGATGAAAACATTATTCAAATTCGGGTCTGTCCGATTCATATCTTTCGATGGTAAGTTTTCACAGAATCTACGATCTAGAAGGTGACTTCGAAATCATGTAGACTAACTCCAGTAACATGCATGAAGACATAGAAACTCCAAGAGGTTAAGCGACTGATCAAAATAGCTCAGCTATTAATGGTGTGACCCAAATTGATTTTGGACTTCTGGTTTGTTTTTCTTTTCACTTCACCATTTGGGACACTGAGTCTGACTTTGCTCCTGGAAAACCAACTCAAAGTCTAGGAGCACTCTGACGAATGTTTGACAGAATTTTAATCCACATATTTAAAGGCATCCCATTTCTTAAGTAAACGTAAATATTGCATTATTGAAAATGGAGTGAAGGGGCGCCTGGGTGGCTTATTCGATTAAGCGTCCGACTTTCGCTTAGGTCATGATCTCGCGGTTCGTGGGTTCGGGCCCCGCGTCGGGCTCTGTGCTGACTGCCAGCTCAGAGCCTGGAGCCTGTTTCAGATTCTGTGTCTCCCTCTCTCTCTGACCCTCCCCTGCTCACGCTGTCTCTCTCTCTCCTGGAAATAAATAAAACATTACAAGAAAAAAAAAAGAAAAAGAAAATGGAGTGAAGACTGTGTTCTGATTTCCCAGCTGCCCTTTTTGCCAACAGATGCTTTCAATCAGGCAGAGAGGAGGTGCGCATCCTGGGGCTTCAACTACAACCATGCCATCACCGGTCGGTGCTGAAGACTGGGTGGCATGTCTGGTGGCTTCAGCAGTAACAAGAGAGTAACAAGAGACTCCTGTGGTGGATCAAGGCAAATTCCACGCTCTTCTCTGATAATAGCACCAGTTTAATTATAATCGAGAAGTGTAAATTCCAGTTTGCTTACATCTCTAGTATGTTTCATTTCAAATGTGACTTTCCAGCTCCTTCTCTCTCTTTTTTTCCTCTTTGTGCCATAAAATATTTGCATATTTGAATGTCAAATTTTCCAAGTGCTGGAAGCAACAGGCTCTGGTATGTTCTTGAGTTATTTTGTATAGCAGCAGCTGTCTTGTTTCAGCAGCCACCAGAGCTGAGAAGTGACCCAGGAGCAGCCTGGCAGGAAGAAAGAAAGAGGAATCCAACGGGGGGTTCCTTGTAATACGGAGCCCAACAAAGCTTGGGGGGATCCTTTGGTCCCAAACAGCTTCATAACAGATGTTTTTCCCCCAGTTTATTTTTATTTTTTTTAGAAAGGCAGATTACCAAATGAAACAAATACTGAATGATGACTACAGAATGTATCTTTGGAACTTGCTAGACTAATTACTGAGGCTCCAAAATCACTTTAAAAGCAACACATTTTGTTTTGCAATATACATTCTTGTTGCCAATTTTTTTTTTTATAATTTCAATCAGAATCCACCTCAAACTGGATAGTTGATTGCGGCAGAAGTGGAATTT
This sequence comes from Crocuta crocuta, assembly GCF_008692635.1. Taxonomy (NCBI): domain Eukaryota; kingdom Metazoa; phylum Chordata; class Mammalia; order Carnivora; family Hyaenidae; genus Crocuta; species Crocuta crocuta. Next base: position 302,095 of record NW_027530004.1, on the reverse strand, counting down.
GGAGGGAATACTCTCATTAGGATAGTACATTTCAAGGAATTTCCTCACTTTTTCTGTGTATCTAATGATGTCAGGGACATTTTCTGACAGTATATTCTCAAAGCTTTAAACAGCTTGGTTCTGAAATGATGCCTTCTGTTTAAGCAATTATAATAATAGCTGCTTTCTGTGTGCCAGGTAATATCTCACAACTCCCTTAGGTTGTAGGCATTCTTACTCCCCTACATTTTACAGATGAGTAAACTGAGGTTTAGAGGATATATGATGGAAAATGGCAGAGACTGGATTTGGATGGAGATTGTTAGTATTTATTGTGTGCATTGCATTAGTTATTTATAATGAGGCTATGGCAGCAACATCTACCCTTTTAACAGACCCAGAATGTCCAGGGAGTTTCTTTATAATTTCCAGAGAATATGATTTTCCTGTTTACATTTGATCAATGAAATAGGATTCTGGCCTAAACACAGAAATGTAACTGCTTTGAAACCACACCTGTTAGAAGCATTTATTCATTTAACAAAACCGTATTAAGCCTTACCATGTGGTCATCACTGGAGAAATCATTGTGAGCAAGCAGAACAAGTCCTTGTCTTCATTGCGGTGGCAGCCACTATTGTGGAAATTTAGAATATGATACTGAGCACTATGAGTGGGTCCGGATCTTCCAGTTAAGGTCCCTTTGTAGGTCTCACAGCAGATATTCTTTTACCCTAACCAGAGATGCTTTCAGAGTCCAGATAGATGACCTCCTTCATATAGGCATCTGTTGTTTCATTCATTCATTCATTCATTCAATTCTTAATTATTTAGTATCTAGTATGTGCCAGGAACAATAACAGATCAGGTAGTTCCTGCTCTCGTTGAGTCTACAAGGAGATGCAAATATGGACAAATAAACACATCTAAATAGACAATCATGACTTGTAAGTGCTATGTGTCAGAGAGCCTCTCTGAGGAGTATTTGAGCTTGGGAGTCACTCTGAATTGTCTGGTGATTGTGAGTGGGAGTGGCAGCCAAGTCCTGCCTGCCTGTGTCCTCCAGGCCCAGTGCCTGCATGGCCAGCGCCACCCAAAGTGGATGCCTTTTCCTCATTCACATGGTTACTCTACGGGCAGGTGGCCCCTGAGAAGGTGCCACCAGGTGTGACAAGGTGACAGGTGCTTGGGAAGGAGAGAACAAGATGTATGAAGACTCCGAAAAAGGCAAGATTCAGAACACATAAAGGGGCCCTGAAGAGTCAGGGAAGGCAGGTGTGCACGGTGGGCTTGGAGCAGGGCCTTGTGGGCCATACCAAGCATTGGGACTTCAGTCTCAGTGCACAGGGAAGCCTGGGAAAGCTTCAAGCAGGATTTGTGTTTTCAAAAGCAACCTCCAACTTTCGCTCCCTAGTACCACCTTCACCCCCAATCTCCCTGCAACCCAAGACTCTATTTCCTCACCTGTAAAACAGGGATTAATACCATATGTTTCAAGATATTAAAAAAAGGATTCAACAAAACGGCTCATGTAAGTCCCAATGAGTGCCTCTTTCTGTGCTCTCTGTGCATAGGAATGAGAGTAGCCAAGATTTATAGGACACTTCCTGTTGATTTGTTTTTACTCAATCAATCTCTACAATTCTGTCCTGACACATAGGGACATTATGAAGCCTCCCACTTCACAGATGAGGAAAGCTGAGGCACAGAGAAGCTGAGTGCCCCCAGCTTCTCTCTAAGTGTTTAGCATGTGTGCATTGAGACCCATGGACATACTCTCCAGTTTGTCATCAAGGATGACATTTGGAATACGAATTGTCCTGACACAATGATTTAAAGAAGTTTCCAAGAAAATATTGGAGAGATCCGATCTTTTGTATTTGTCTCCTTATAGTTGGTCTCCTATTAATGCTAATGTCTTGGAGGAAGGACTATGTGGGAAACATCTTATTTCCAGCCGTCCTCAACGTTGGTGTGTAAGCATGGTCTTTCCACCCTTCTCATTTGTCAGGAAATCGCACAGAAAATGTAAGGTTGCTGGAAGCTTCTTTAACTTGGAAAAACTATAGAAAATGCAGCTTTAAAAGAGCTGACACCTCTGTTGTATTTCAGTATCTATTGGAAAGAGTGCTGGTATTTAGGGACCTGCTGAGCTCTTGCGGACAGCTCTGCAGGTACAGTCTGTCCTGAAAGGTGTTTCCTCTGGCTTCAGGCTGGGCCGAGACAGCTAAAGTGGAGCCCCTGGAGGTGGCGACATCTGGGCCGTGTCTCAGGTCATTGGTGCCTGTGGCTTGGTGCTCATCAGGATGTGGCTGTGACACTTTCCTCATCTGCCTGGGCCACCCCAGAGCCTGGCAGGCCTTGTTTGACAGTGCTGTCCATGAATGAAGCAAAACAGGCCACAGGGAAGAGCAAACAGACAGAATTTGGACCTCAGCGCAGCTCTGCTGTGTGACCTTGAGTGAATCGCCCAGACTGGAAAAACTCCAGGGTTGTGTGAAGATCAAGAGATGACATACATTTAAAAGCATACAATGTGATGATTTGACTTGCATGATGTTATATGTTAATTGTATCTCAATAAAGTTGGAAAAATAAAGAAAACTTCTTTTAAAAAAGATGTCGTATGGACAATAGCATTTAGAAAGATTTAAAATGTTCTTAAAAATCAGAAACATCGTGACTCCTCAAAGATAAGATTCTGACCCAAGCAGTGGAGCCTTGACCCTGGCCCCAAACTCTCTTGGGAAGGGGACAAGGGAGACTTTTCTGGGAACGAAGGTGCATCCCCTGTGGGCCCAGGGAGAGGGCGATTGCCTTGCTGCTATGTCTAAATTGGATGTGCTTCTGTCAAAGCTGTCAGCAGGATTTCACTGCTTCTCAAGTACAGCAAGGAACTAGGAACATGCAGAGCCCCAAGGGGGAGATCTTGGGGGACGGGGCCCAGCTTTAAAAAATGTGGGTGGCATTTCATTAATAGAATGGCTCTGAGCCTTCTGGTTTCTCCTGCACCTCTGGATTCTGCCTTCATTCCTTATTCCAGGTCAGCTTTTAGAAAGACTAGTCCTGCCCTGAACATGGACTCAGATGGACACAGATCTTCCTCACTTCTTTCTTTCCTGGGCTGGAGGAGGTGCTACCAGTGCAGGAATGGGGGGAGGTATAGGGGCTGGAGGGTCTTGTGGAAAGTGGAGGGATTTGAGAGAGAGGCAGATTTACGATAACAAAGACACCTGTCCTGTTATTCAGAGCGTGCTTGCTGGGGGTGGGGAAAGATACGGTGGGAACCCCTCAGTCCCTGGCAAACAACCATGGCTAGTCACCCCAGAAGGATACTAATGACGCCTACCGCAGACCTCGAGCTAGTAGACCAGCTTTGACTCCAAGCCTTTTCTGGTAGATGTAGTAGGTCCCTCCATTCTATCCAAGAGGAAAAATGAAGTACAACAGTGGGTATTAGGGGACCTCAGCATCAGTGTCCCTGTGGCCTTCTTAGTCCCCTACTGTGATCTGGCCCCATGCACAGCTTCTCAGCAAGCAAGCAAACAGATATCCTTATCTGAAAGAAAAAATCCAGAGAATCCCTGGCTTTCTCCTCATCCTGCCTATTGCTCCAGGGACCTGCTTGCTTCCTGCCCCTCTGGCTCAAGCCCAGCAGCAGGGGCTGCTTTATAGCTGGAGATGCAGAGATAGAGCCAGGGAGTGGACATTCGATCCTGTCCTTGCCAAGAAGGCAGAGGTGTCCTCTACCAGCTCACAATGAGCACAGTCAGGCAAGGAGAGGGCTGAGGGGGTGGGAAATGCTGGTCATTCCCAGCAGGGCTGCAGGCGGGCACTGTGTAAGGGGGCTATGCAACCTTCTCAAGTCTGCAGGGTGCGTCACCAACCTTGCAAACATGAGCTGCCAACAGGTAAAACGGTTTGCTCAGGCACACAGTGACTTAGTGGCAGAACTCAATTTAGAAACAGGCCTTCTAGTTCCCAGGCCGGCACCCTTCAGCTTTACCATGGGCCTCTGTGCAGCCTTTGGTGCCCTGGCAACCTGTCCACTGTTGCAGGAGCCTAGAAGGGGGCTGAAGTCCGCCTGTGCTCTGTCCAGAGAGGCCTGAATGCATGCCTTGCTCAGCTCCCGTCCACATGGCTGGGATCCACTCTGGGCTCTCATGACCCCTGGCTGCAATTTTGGCACCACAGAAGCCCCAGCAAGCACTGCAGCGGCTTCTCTACTTTGGAAGAGAGTCTTCCCTCATGTTTAGAGATCACCGTGTCAGTGGTGAATGATATGGAAAATCTGTAATTATACCTCCCAGAGCTCCGAGGGCAGCCTTACCTCTTTCCCTGTTTAAGGTTCCCTGAGTAAAGGCCTGTATCAAGTGTGCTTGGAGACGGCCAGAAAGAGGGAGATGACCTGATGCCATATCAGAGGGCAGCCCTGTAAAACTAAACTGAGGTCCCAGCATGAAAAATAGACCTTTTGGCTTCATTTTCGTGTGAGCCTCTCCAAGGTACTAGTGGTAGTGGCCTTCTTGTGCACCCCACCCTGACTCATGTAGGTTGGCAATAGCTCATTATTCTTTTGTTAAAACATATATAGTAGGCTCCTACTATGTGCCAGGCACTTTGTATTTGGCGATATTGCTCATGAAACCCCTGCCTTTTTTAATGTTAATTTATTTTGAGAGAGAGAGCACATGAGGGGGACAGGGGCAGAGAGGGGGACAGGAGGGTCTGAAGCAGGCTCTAGGCTGGCAGCAGAGAGCATGATGCAGGGCTTGAACTCACGAACCATGGGATTGTGACCTGAGCCAAAGTCAGACGCTCAACCCACTGAGTCACCCAGGTGCCCTACCCCTGCCTTAAAAAAAAAATCATTTCAACTAGGAAACCACTCTCCTTTGGATGGGGAGAAAAAGAAGTAAAATCCTCCTCCTTGCCCTTCTCACCAGAGCCTCGTACTTCTGTGGGATAATGAGGAAGGCAAGCTGGGAGAAGGTGCTGTGGGGAACAATGGGCAGTTACCGTCCCTGAAGAAAGTTCCAGAAGGAACAAGGGAATGGGACGCGATGAGCATCACTCTCTCCATTAAAAGGAAAGACTTCCAGCCAGCTCTCCCTCCTGCTGTGCCAGGGACCCTGACATCTGGAGGCTCAGAGTGGTGAGAGCATTTCCTGCTTTTGCTCCTGGAGACAAACCTTCTCCTGACATCCAGCATCTGTTCTGCCCAGGAGGGCTCTGCAATATTTAGCAGACCCAAGCCCCACAAGGAGGCACTTGAGTCAACCTTTGGAAGATCACAGCTGCAGCCTGCATCAGGAGGAGAGGAGGAAGGAGCGGAAGAAGATTGGCTGGGACATCTAGTTTAGAACTCCTGCACCCTCTCACCCCTCCCCATCCTCTTCACAAATACACGCGTTCAGTCTTCATTCAACAATGATTTTTTGTGTCCCTAACTTGTGCCTTGTGCTGCTCCAGGTACTGTAAATAGAGTGGAAAAGAAGAAAAGTTCCTACCTTCATGAAGCTTATTTGCTAGTGAAGAACCAAGACAGTAGTGATTAGGGAAATGAAGAGGGGAAAGGCAAGGTGAGGATGCCGATGGTGTGTGTGTGTGTGTGTGTGTGTGTGTGTGTGTGTGTGTGTCTGAGAGAGAGAGAGAGAGAGAGAGAGAGAGATTACATTTGCAGTGTTTAGAGAAGGTTTCCTGAAATTTATTTTTTATTCTTTAGTGGATACCTGAGTAAAGTGAGGAAGCAAGCCATATGGGACTGAGGGAAGAGAATTCTAGGTAAAGGAAGAGCAAGTGTAGAGGTCCTGAGATGAGGCCCATGATCAACATGTTTGTGGAAGAACAAGGGGCTTAGTTTGACTCTAATTTTCTGAGGGAAGGGAAGAATGAGAAAGTTAAGGTTTAGAGGTCATCTTGCTGGGGCTGGATTGTAGAGGGCCTTAGAGATGAAAGTAAGGATTTTCCTTTTATTCACTGGGTGTGGTGAGTTATCGCAGGGGTATCATCTGATGTATATTTAAAGGAATCATTCCAGCTGCTATGTGCTCTACTGCTGTTGGGAGCAATTACCATAGAGTGGGCACTGTCAGGAGATAATACTTGGACATATGCTTAAACCATAGATGTTTCACAAGGTATGTCACCATGCCCCCCATCTGGAGACAGCTGTGTGGCATGGTAGAAAGAAATAGAACTGCACAAGGCCCAACTCTGTGACCTTGGACAAATTGTCTAGTATGTCTAAGCCCCAGAGACCCCAATCTATTGTAGCACTTAAACAGGAGGATGGGGTAAAATTGCTTTGGTAATTTAAGGCACCACATCCATGTCAGGCCTGAGGCCCTTGCAAATCATCAAGGGCCAGTGCTTGCTTGCTTTGTGTCTATTCCTACCCTCCTGTCACCCTGCACTTACCTCTGTGAGTGACCCGGCCATTACAATATCTATTTGTGGACCAGCGGGGGTGAATTAATTTCTTCCACCAGGACTCTGCCTGATAAAGACTGAGGAATATGGATCCATTCGCTTGGTTTGGACATCTGCTGATGGTTCCTAAATCCAAACCCTCAGTTGTTTGTTTCTCTTCCCTAAGATCCATACTGATGTTGGGAACCAGTCCCCCATGGGTCTCATGCTCCTGCACATCTTGTGGACCAGGTAGTGACTCCCCTTTTCCAGATGATCTTTCTAAGGTTGTCTGTTGAGCAAATGGATTTGGAAGATTGAGATCGAGTCTCCCTTCAAAGTAAAAGGCAGGCTCGATTATTGTCCAGTGCAGTCAAGATAATGTCTTCCCTAGGACAAAGGGAAGCAGGCTTACAGCTCACTATAAAGAATCTGACTTTTCTGAGCTGAGCGCTCCCTTCCTGGAATGCACCCATCCCACTGGTACAGGCCTCACTTGGCCATTTTCATGGTGTCCTGTGGGAGCAGGGCTTGGGGAACTGGCATAAGCTCTGATACTGTGGCTATTGTCATTACTATGAGTCGTGAAGTCCTTTGTCCCTGACCTGGTGGTCTCGTATCTTCTGCCAGCATCCCTGAGGCTGTGGCAGGCTATCTTGTTAGCTTGCAAATGGAGTAATATCTCAGACCCTTCACACTACTTAAAACTGGAATCTTCCACTGTTTATGAAAAAGCTCTTTGGTCTACCTTGCTGCTTCTTTGAAATACATGCTTCCACATGTTCAGAACTGAAACCATCACTCACATTTCTACTGTTCCTCTCCCCCATAGTACAGCATTCCTGCCTCTGCCAGTGGTACTTGGTCACATTTAAGGAAGCGGTGCCCCTTTTTTCTCTCTGTGTCTTTGCCATGTCCAATTCCTTATCAAGTTCAGGGGTGCCTTCTTTAAAACAGCACTCATGTCCACTGCTTCCTCATTCCATGCTCATCCATGGCCATAAGGCTCAAACGGGGCCCCATCTTCCCAGACATTACTGCACTGTCCTGCCTTGCCTTACCCGTTTGGATTCTAGGTTCACTCAGCTCAGTTCTTTTTTTTTTTTTTTTTTTATTTCTAGGAGAGAGAGACAGCGTGAGCAGGGGAGGGTCAGAGAGAGAGGGAGTCACAGACTGAAACAGGCTCCAGGCTCTGAGCTGGCAGTCAGCACAGAGCCCGACACGGGGCTCGAACCCACGAACCGCGAGATCATGACCCAAGCGAAAGTCAGACGCTTAACCGACTAAGCCGCCCAGGCGCCCCTCAGCTCAGTTCTTTTTATCACCTCTGCACCACGGGCATTGTTTTCATCATGACTGCATTCTGAACAGCACTTGAGAGTTTCAAAACACTTTCATATATATTCTGTCAATATGTGAGTGAATATGACCCTCATTACAGGGCAGTTAGTTTTATTTTATTTTAATTTTGGCTGAGTCATGGTATAATATATGCGGTCAGACATCATCCTGGATAGTGTGTGAGTCTGCCTTTCGGATGAAATCAACATTTATTTTTGTAAAAGTTTATTTATTTATTGAGTGTGTGTGTGTGAGAGAGAGTGTGAAAGAGAGAGTAAGCAAGTGGGGGAGGGACAGAGAGAGAGAGAGAGAGAAAATCTCAAGCAGGCTCCATGTTGTCAGTGAGGAGCCTGATGTGGGGCTTGAACTCATGAACCATGAGATCATGACCTGGGCTGAAATCAAGAGTCAGATGCTTAACTGATTGAGCCACTCAGGTGCCCATGGATGAAATCAACATTTAAATAAATGAACATTTGGTAAAGCAGTTTGTTCTTAAAGCTCTGGGAGGGCTTTATCCAATCAATGGAAGTCCGGAATGGAATAAAAGCCTGACTTTCCTGAGCAAAAGGAACTCTGCCAGCAGACAGATTTGGGACTTGAGCTGTGACATTGGCTTTTCCTTGGGTCTCCAGTCTGTCAGCCCACCCTACAGATTTAGGATCACGTGAACTGACTTTTTAAAACTAGATCTCTTGGTCTTTTGATATACACATCCTATTGGCTCTGTTTTTCTGGGGAAACCTGAATAACACAGATGAGTATTAACCCCATTCTACAAAGAAATTGATGCTCAGAAATGTCCAGTCACTTGTTTATAGCTAGTTAGGAAGATGCCAGTCCTGCTCGTGTAGACTTCAAATCTCTCAGGTTTTCTTCAAATGCCTGCTATTTTTGTCACTTTTTGGCTACAAAATTTTCAATGATTTTTAATTTCTTAAGGCATCACATTTAAACTCCTTCCCGTTGGTATTAAGGTTCTTTGTCCTTTCCAGACAGGGGGTTTTCCTCAGCCTCTCAGGCACCCAGGAGAGAAAAGTTCCTGAGGAAATGGCAGGAAGTAGCCTAAACAGAAAAGAAACAGATCATTCAATGGGTTAAAGGTATAATTGAAAGTTAAAGATATACATCTGCTTTGCAACTATGATGAAAATAAGGCATCTCTTGACTGAATAAGGGTTTAAATGTAAGATCCACTGTAAGTATTCTTGTAACTTAAAGGGAATGACAGGCAGTCAGTTGACATAAGCCAGGCAATGCCAGGATGATAGTATTGTCCACAGGCCATGTCGACTAGAACCACACTATCTAACAAGGTAGCCACTAGTCACATCCGGCTCTTTACATTTATTACCATTAAATAGAATTTAAAACTCAGTTCCTCAGTTGCGCTAGCCACATTTTGAGACTCAAAGGTCATATGTGGCTGGCGAGTGGTTGCCATATTGAACATCTCCATTACAGCAGAAAGTTCTATTGGATGGCACAGAAGTAGTGAGCCTCGTCCCAAATATAAATCTCATTGAACCTTAACAACAGTTGGTTAGTGACACAGAGAAGGCTGAGGTGAGAGGAAGCTTCCAGGGCTGAGAGCCACAGACTCTTCCAGCAGAAGAACAAAGGAAGTATCCTCCTGGTTCAGTTTCAGGGACTGAAATGCCTTGTGGGCCAGAAGCAGNCTAGGGCGTGGCCGTGGCAGCCTGGGCTGAGGGCAGGAAGACACCCCTGCCTGGACTAGACACCCAGGCGAGCCCTGCCCCGGAAGACTCAACCAGCAGCTACTTCAGGTTTGAGGTCCAAGTGAGGCCTCTGCTCCAGCTGCCAGGTGGTTTCAATAAATACATTAGATATGCATGATAAAAATTTAGAGGTCAAATGAAAATGCTTGATAGTAAAATATTTGCCTCCGGTCTATATTACAGTTTATATTATTTATTAGAGTGTATACTGCTGTTGTGCACATAAGCTATAATATAATAAAATTCAATTTGAAGAGAAATAAGACATTTATAGATTTGATACTATTTTTATTTATATATTTTTTAATTCTTTTTTTAGTGTTTACTTATTTTTGAGAGATAGAGACACTATGTGTGAGCAGGTGTGGGGGAGGGGCAGAAAGAGAGGGAGAGATACAGAACTCGAAGTAAGTTCCAGGCTCCACACTCTGCACAGGGCCCGATGTAGGACTTGAACTCAAACCGTGAGATCATGACCTGAGCTGAAGTAGGACACTTAACTGACTGATCCACCCAGGCACCTTGACTTAATACTATTTTTAATGAACAGAAATCTCAAATCCTGAGGACAATTGGACAGAAAAAGATACCTTGTGTTGGACGAAATAAGTTGCCTTTATTTTCTGATTTCTCATTTTGCTTTTACTCCTCTTACATTTCAAGAATTCCCTTTGAATCATTTCCATGTTGTATAGACTAATCTAAGGCAAAAAGATCATTGTTCACATTCCCGTGTAGTTCAGAGATCAGATCAGCATCCCTAAAGGGGAGGGGAGGACAGCAGTGACTGCTCCCACTCAGGGAACAGGGTACCGCTGAGGTAGACCGCCAAGTGAGCTGGATGACGTCTGGTGATTCTTCCTGCCTGGGGTGTTCCCTTCCAGAGAGAATGTCTCAAAGTTGTGACCTGAGGCAAAATCCTGAAACAAGGATTTTTGTCTGCAGCACTTGCTTCCCTTGCTTTTTCTCTATACCCTATTCTGGTTCTCTTCTCTTTGAATGTTTGATGTGTTGGTATGATAAAATGATAGTGTGATAATATTGATGTTTATTGGCAACTTTGGTGATATTGATGTATTAATAATAAAATTTACATTTGTAACAAAAAGCTTCTAGAGACAGTGAAGGAATTAGAAACAGGGAGCCTCTAAGTCACAGCAAGGGGGTGTTTACCTGTGAAGTGAGTTGGGCCAGGTCACTGGCATGCCTGAGGCCTCTTCTTACATTTGTTGTCTTGAGTAAGCCCACTGTTCTCCGCAGACAGCCCTAGCACTAGGTTTCCAGATGTGTCATCAGGTAAGAATTCATCAATGAGCTCCCAAGACTGCTAACCTGAAGGGCCACGGGGCCAGTGAGGAGATACTTGGGACCAAGTCAAAAGTCAGTCACTATTCAAACGTTCTTAAGACCAAATCCTGGGTGGGATCGGTCTGTTACTCTGAAAGTAAGTGGGTTTGTATACACAAGGCAAGCTGGGACTCTGGAAACTTAAATTGGAGAACCATAAGACATTGGGCCTACACAGAGTAAGGGCTTTGTGAAATGTGCCCATGTTCCATGGTTGCTTCCTGTATTGACAGGTGGCACTTGATGAAGTATGTAGAGAGGCTGGACAGACTCAAGACAGTTCTGGGATGACAGATGTGGGGAGAGCCACTTGGGCAGGAAGAGCCCAGTAAGAGACTGGCTGCAGAGCCCTGGTTGGTCCACAGCACACCAGACTTGAGTCAGACTTCCGGAGACAGCTGGTCTGGAGTACCCTGGGGGAGGGAGCTGGTGAGGGCCAGAGGAGGGAGAGGGCTGAGTTTGTGGTGAAGCAGCCTAGAGGCGAAGAGGTGCTCTGGAGAATGGAGGCAAGCCTGGTTATACAAAGACCCTGGTGAACATGTAGGTGCCTGGGGCTTTCACCCAGGAATGCCAGAGGTCACGACTGCTTTTGCCAAACGAATTCCTGAGCTTCCCCCTCCCCCATAGTGGAGGAAAGCTTATTCTACTCTGCAATCTTTCAGTGCCCAGCATGGTGTCTGACTTATTACAAGTTCTCAATCCAGGGTTTAATAAATATTTAGTTCCTACCATGTTCTGGGAATACAGGGGTGAATGACATGGAGTTCCTGTCCTCATGGGAGTGGATAAACAATAGTGAAGCAAGCAAGCAATCAAGTGTGCATGATCATTCCATAAGAAATGGAGTGTTCTCAGGAGAGAGAATAGAGGATTAGTATCTTGGGTGGAGGGACCACCACGGATCAATCAGGTTGTCAGGAAAGACCTCTCTCAGGTGGTGACATGGGACATGAAGGACAAGAAAGAACCAATGACACAGCCATTTGAGGGTGAGGGTACAGACTGCTCTGGGCAGAGAAGATGGGGGCATGAAATTCCTATGTAGCATCTAGCTTGCTGTGTTTGAGAAACAGAAAAGGAGGTCAGTATTGCTCACGTGGCTTTGGTGGAGTGAGCCTCGCCAAGTGAGGGATGAATTTCAGAGATTGGCAGGGCATCAGTCCAGATTTCCTTAAAGGAGTGCTCTTGGCATTTAGGGTGAGATAAGCATGGATATTAGGTGGTATTTAGCATCTTTCACCCTCACTCACTAAACGTGAGTAGTGCCTCCTCTCCCCCGCCATTCTGACAATCAAAAAATCTACCAACATGTTTCCATTCCCACACACTGCCTAATAAAGACCACTGGAAGATGAGTGTATTCGTCAGGGTTCTTAAGAGTAATGGAACCATATGATGCTTATATATGAAGATATTTATTATAAGGTATTGGCTCATGCAATTATGGAGGCTGATAAGTCCCAAGATATACAGTCAGCAAACTGGAGATTCAGGAGGTTCAATGTGTAAATGGCAGCCTGAAGGCCAGTAGACCCAAGACCCTAGAAGACCTGATGTTGTAGCTTGAATCCAAGGCAGGAAAAGACTGATGTCCCAGCTCAAGGCAGTCAGGCAGGACTTCCTTCTCACTCGTGGGAGAGTCAGTCCTTTCGTTCTAACTAGGTCTTCAGCTGATTAGATGAGGCCCACCCACATTGGGGAGATCAATCAGCTTTACTCAGTCTACAGAGTCAAACGTCAATCTTCGCATTCAAAAGCCCCCTCACAGACCCACACAATAACTGGGCACCCTGTTGAAACGTAAAACTAACCATCACAACCATGTAGAACCTTGATATTCTTTCTGTGTGTTAAGACCTGGGAGAGCTGAGCTTGCTGGGATAAACCATGAGAGATTCCAGCAGAATGTGGCTGAGGAAGGTAGGAGGTGACAGTTCTTAGGCATTAAAATTGCCCCCAGTCCCACTTTATGATGCTCGGGTTTGAGATGGGTTGTAGGACAGGAGTGAGAATAGTAATAACTAGAGTCTTAGAGTGCGTTGCAAATCCACATACATGATCTCATTTCACCTCCCAGTAATCTTGTGACGTGGGTGAGGATGCACTGTTATTGCTATTTTGCAGATGAGAGAACAGGGTTAGAAAGAGTTAGAGGTTTGCCAAGGTTAAACATGTGGCCGTGATGTAGCTGGGGCTGGGGTGGCTTGGGTGTCCCCCAGATGTTGGGGGCTCGGGGTGGCAAGAGCAGGCTGGTCTCAGAGTATGGAGATGGCTGCAGAGGGCAAGGGGACAGCCACGTGCATGCACTGCAGGCAGGAGAAAACCTTCAAGGACGCAGTGTGCTGCCACGCTGCAGTGATGTAGCGGACCTGTCACTTACCAGGAAAAGACGGCCGTGGCCGACAGAGCCTGCTGATAGTGGCAGCTGGGGTCAGGGTGACTCAGAGGGAGCAGAAACCCAGGCCTGGCAGGGAGACAGCCAGACAGTGGGGTGAGGAGCAGCCAAATCTGTCACCTAAAGTCTCAGAGGATGAGGCCACGGACATGGGAGACAGCATGGGGGCAGTGCTGTGTCTGGAGCCCTTTCCTGGAGACCCCCTGAGGGGCTGCTGCCTGGACCTGCTTTCCTACTTGGTTGCTTGGGCTAAGAAGTGCCGGGGGAGTCTGCTCGTGGGTCTTTCATTATTGATGGTGAAGAGACAGAGAAGTAGGGCAGGCTAAGATCTCTCTGGCCTCCCCCAGCATATTCTGCTAAAGCATCAGTCAACCAGGGTCTGAGACCTTTCATGTTGGGATCCTTGGTGCCTGCGGCTGTCGCTGCCGCCTGGGAGACCCTGATGCACACTTGCTGAAGGGAGAGAACTCCGTAGGAGCTATTGCTGTCTGAGATCCTGTGGGAGAACAGAGAAGGAAAGAGGGGCTCTGTCGGAGCTTGTAGTGTAGGTGGGATGAAGACAGCTAATTAACACTGTGTCGCCAAAGGGGCAGAAAGCAAGCGGTTCCATTGCAGGGCTATCTGTAGCTGAGAAGCAGATTCGCTCCAGGCTAGAGGAGAGCAGTCTGGATCCAGACCCGGGGCAGGTGGTGGTGGTGGTGGATGAAACTGGCAGTGGGGAGAGACAGGCTTGCAGGGCCTCATCTGGCTCGGCTATCTCCTCTCAATGAAACACAGTAATGCAGAGAAGGAAAAGAAGAAAACATGGAAATCTGGAAAATAATGGCTCTTTTTTCTCCCAACGGACTCCTCTGAGGCAGCCTGATGCGGTGGGGGGCATGGGCTTTGGCGCCAGACTGCCTGCAGCAAGGACAGGCTCCTGGTGTGGATGCGTGTGTCCCGTGGCTGGGAGCCACCCGGGCCTGGTGGTGACGCTGGGCTAGATCCTCCCTCTGTGCTGGTGGAGGCAGCTGCCCTCGCTTCTGTCCGGTGTGACCCTCTGTGTCATGCCCTCTCCTCTCTTTCTGACCCTCACATGCAGGTAAGCACCCTCGTTTCCGTGCCAGTTTCACTGACATCCACCGCTTCAGTCCACCTCCCCAAGATTCTTAAGTATGAGCCTGGCTCAGTTTTCTGTAGTGCAGCAGAGCCCCGGATTATGACTAACCCCAGACCTTATGGGAAGCTTTTGACCAGGACACTATGTACAAAAATGCCCAGGCACTTCTCCATGGACCCCGATCGCTACTTACTCTTGCCACCTGCAGACAGAGACACCATGCTTTAAACTGAGGCAAGGCCTAGATGTCTGTCTGGGCCAGAGTTTCCTGGGTCAGTTCACTGGAGCCTATGTCCCCAGAACATCAGGGGTTGAGAGGTTATTGCTGGGGCTGAGGGCAGATAAGGGCAGACATCACTGGGCTAGGCCCAGGGGGTCCTGAGATCCATGGTCTGTCCTGTGAGGAAACCACCCCGGGTGATGCTGATGCTGTAGTAATCGATACAAATTGCTGGGAAAGGATAAATATCTTCACTTTTCTCTCTTAGGCTGGTGACTGGCAGACCATGAGGCAACTCCTTCCTTACTTAATCTGCTTCTAACGTGGGGCAGGCAGGGAGATGGCAGTGGCTCTGGGAAGGATGAGTAGGTAGGTGTGTGGATGTCTCCTGTGGAGGGACACATGACACCCGTATCTGTGTGTAATCATGGGGGCAGGAGCCTCCCTTGGGGATTCCCTGAAGTGCTGAGGTATATCCACAGCAGGCCACAGGATGCACAGATGGTTAGGGGGTTCCTCTGAACCTTGAGAGAATGACACAGAAGAACCCTGGAAACTCAGTGAGACTTTACGTCTGTGGCTCCTCTTAGCTTTAGATACAGCAACATCCCCAGAGAGGTTATAGTCATGCTTCCAACTTTGATGGAATTTGTTGTATTCGGCTCCCAGTCCTTAACTGGGACTCAGGAATGCTAGTGACTTGGGCACCTGGGTGGTTCAGCTGGTTAAGCATCCGACTTCCGGTCAGGTCATAATCTGATGGTTCCTGAGTTCAAGCCCCACGCTGGGCTCTCTGCTGTCAGCACAGAGCCTGCTTTGGATCCTCTGTCCCTTCTCTCTCTGTCTGCCTCTTCCCCACTTGCACTCTCTCTCAATCTCTCTCTCAAAAATAAATAAACATTAAAAAAAAGGAAATGCTTATAATCAGTTGCTCCCTTGAAGTAAGAGAGAAGTCAATCAGAAGAGAAAGAACTCTGGACTGTGCCATCTGGAGTAAATAAAGTTCCTCTCTGGGTCTTATGTTCCTCATCTGTGGAAATAGGCATAAGAGCATTTGCCCTGCCACCTTTATAGGCTCTAAGGAAAGACAGGGAAGTGCCTTAAAAATATTCTGGGAAAGTGCTTTAAGTACTGTTAATCATTGAGCTTTTGCATTGTTTGTATTTCTGTATCTATCATCCCTTGTCACAACTGTATCTACATCTATCACCATCTATTATCTATCATCAACCCATCTATCCATCATCTTTTTTCTTTTTTAGAAATTAATTAACTAATTTTTATAGAGATATAATTGACATATAGCATTGTATTAGGTTCAAGTGTACAACATAATGATTTGATATTTGTATATGTTGAGAAATGATCAGTACAGAAACTCTAGTTAACATGTCACCATACAAATCACAAAGTTTCTTTTTTCTTGTGATGAGAACTTGTAATATTTACTCTCTTAGCAACTGTCAAGTATGCAACACAGTATTATTAACTGTATATTACATCCTCTTTGAGTTATTTTATTCTAAAAGTTTGTATCTTTTGACCCCTTTCACCCATGTCACTCCCTGCCTTCCCTGCCTCGACAACCGTCAATCTGTTCTTTGTATCTATGAGCTTGTTTTGTTTTTATTTGTGTTTTTAAATTCCACATATAAGTGCGATTATACAGTATTTGTCTTTCTCTGTCTGACTTATTTCACTTAGCACAATGCCCTCATTGTCACAAGGTCCGCTCATGTTGTCACGAATGACAAGATTTCCTTCTTTATTACAGCTGAATAATATTCCACTATGTATACACCACATGTGTTTTATCCCTTTATCTATGGATGGACATTTGGGTTGGTTCTTTATTTTGGTTGTTGTAAATAATGCCACGATAAACATGTGCCTTTTCAAATTCAATGTTTTTGTTTCCTTCAGATAAATACCCAGAAGTGGGATTGCTGGATCATATGGTAGCTCTGTTCTTAATTGTTTGAGGAGCCTCCATACTGTGTTCCATAGTGGCGGCACCAACTGCTGTTCTCACCAACAGTGCATGAAGGTCCCCAGTCTCTTCTTCATCAATGTGTTTTTTCCTGATAAGCTTTTGATGATAGAGGTAAGAGAACCTGGGCAGAAGTAACACTACATCTCAAACGAGATTCTACCGAAGGGACATAAGGCCTTTCCCCAAAGCGGGTAAAGAAGATCCTCCAGATAGCAAACTAATGAGGAAAAACACTTAAAGAAAGACATTGTTTGCATTTAATCTGCACAGAAATTGTTACTCTCCAATTCGCTTTTTCAAAATTAAATGTAACAAACATTTTTCCTTGTCAATAAGAATAAATCTTTGCCACCAGTTGAAAAAAAAAGCAAAACAATGAGATATTTTTAGAGTTTAGACCTCTGCTCCTCTGCTGTTCCTCTCTTCATGAAAAAGTCCCTTCATGAAATAGTGAATCTTTCCTCAAGATGCTCCTGTCCTGCCTGCTTCTATTTCCTGGTCAAAGCACTCTCACCTATTGCGGGGAGCCAGTGTCTCCTGGCCATGCCAGATCCTGTGTTTCCGCTCCTCCTCACCTGGTACCTATGTGAGGTTTCAGGTATACTCCATTTGCCTGAGGAAGACCATTCCTGGAAGAACCTACCTGCGGGCCATGTCAGAAGGGCCTGTGGCCTGGGCTAGAAAAAGCAGCGGTGGTAGAGAGGGGGGTGGTGGTCTGCAGTGGGATGTGGGGGATGTGGGATGCAGTGGTCTGCAGTGATGTGGGGGGAAGGGAACAACTCTGCATCCTGCTCCTCATTCAGGGGTCCCTGGCTTCCCCCACCGTGTCCTAGGAGCCAGGGAAGGAGCCACCTGTTACTGGTGATGATGGCTGTTCTGCAAAGCAGGTATTAATCAAATACACAATTCATCAGGGGGTATTTATGGGCACTTCCCCTCCCTGATTCCAATGTGCAGTTCTTATTTTCTAACTCAGCGTTTACTCCTCCTCCTTCTCTGTCATTTCTATGAGACAGGTGGAACCGTGTGCTTGTGGTAGGTTTGAGCTCTGATACTGTCACACATAACATAACATTTACAAGGAGGGGGCTTCCAGGACAGCCCCTCCCTGTTCCGCTTCATACCCTGCCTCATTTTAGCAAATCTCAAGGTAGAGAAGGTCTGATCACGTTTTGCCCTCTCATGTAACATCAGTGTCATATTAGACATTTTTCAAAGGATCCAGGGCACTCTACTTTTTATACTTTTTCCTTTTAAGGCAGTGTTTCTTCCTCTCTGCAGGGTAGGGAAATTAAACTAGTAGACTGAAGTTTCCCTCACTTCTGAGCTACTTTCAGTGCTGCCAGTTGACATAGGCCTTGAGAAATGTCTCCCCAGGATTTGACAAATAACCGGTACCCAGCTTCATGGGAAAGCCAGTCAGTGAGGCTGCAGACTCAGGAACTCTGTCCTAAAGCCCATTTTGTTCCTATCATTGTCACTAATTAAAAAAAAATTTTTTTTAATGTTTATTCATTTTTTTTAATGTTTTATTTATTTCTAGGAGAGAGAGAGAGAGAGACAGCGTGAGCAGGGGAGGGTCAGAGAGAGAGGGAGTCACAGACTCTGAAACAGGCTCCAGGCTCTGAGCTGGCAGTCAGCACAGAGCCCGACGCAGGGCTCAAACCCACGAACCGCGAGATCATGACCTAAGCGAAAGTCGGACGCTTAACCGACTAAGCCACCCAGGCGCCCCAAATGTTTATTCATTTTTGAGAGACAGAGACAGAGTACAGTAGGGAAGGGGCTAAGAGAGAGGGAGACACAGAATCCGAAGCAGGCTCCAGGCTCGGAGCTGTCAGCACGGAGCCCGATGCAGGGCCTGAACCCATGAACCATGAGACCATGACCTGAGCTGAAGTCTTATGCTTAACTGACTAAGCTACCAGGCGTCCCTATCGCTACTAATTTTTATTGACTCTCTGCTGAGTGAAAGGCATCATGCTCAGTGTGGAATCTTCCTTCCACCTTTGGTGTTAGCAAATATATTCGTTGTATATATTTCTCTGCTCCTCCAATCTCAGGAACCCTGGGTGCAGAGAAGACAGAACATCCTTCCAGCCTTCCTTTTACAGCTCCACTCATGATGATGTGGAAGGGGTCTCCATGGACTATCATCCAGTCCAATGTTTTGCTTCTAGACTGCACAAACCAAGCTCTAAATCTAGCTCCCTTGGCCTCATCTACTCACTGGCTTGCTCTCTCCTGCACATTAACAGCCAGGGAGAGAGGGAAGAAACTCTGGAAAGAACCCAAAGTGCCCATTAGATAATTGTTATTGTGTTGATGACTGTTGCAAAGATATAAGTCTGAGGTCTTAATAAAATCCAACATTTTCCAATTAACTGTTGCTTAATTAGCAACATGAATATTCAGAACCCTCACGCCCTTTTGCATCTTCCTCCCTCAAGTGTCTCCCAACCCAGCCTGCTCCATCAGATTGTATTCTCACATCTGCAGATGGTGTGTGTGTGTGTGTGTGTGTGTGTGTGTGTGTGTGTGTGTAGGCCCACAGAGCTCAGGCCTCCTTCCTGAGCTGCAAGGATGGGCGAATGCAGGAGGGCTGAGGTCCTAGCTCTCACTACCTCCCCTCTTCTAGGGGCCACAAAGCTCAGGCCATCAGATTTCCCTATTTGGAAAAATGCAAATTGCACAGGTTGCCTTACTTGCCCAAAGCCTATGAAGATGATTACTTCTGGAAAAGACCCACCATGAGCACTAAAATATGTGGTACTTTAAGCACAGGCTGTTAGAGCATTCCCCTTCCTCCTTCCCTCCTCCCTCCCTCCCTCCATTCCTCCCTTCCTTCCTTCTTCCTTTATTTCTTCCTTCCTTCCTCCCTCCCTCCTAATTCCTTCCTTCCTTCTTTCCTTAATTCCTTCCTTCCTGTTTCCTTTTTTTTTTTTAATTAGCAACAGAAACTTTCCTTCAATGGCATCTTCCCTAGATGCACAGTATATAGAACAGATAAAAACAGCACCAGTTCAGTTAATGTGCAGTTGAGGATGGAAAGAATTCTGCCTTCTCTACATACCTTCCCATCAGATCATTTCTGGGCCACTCTCCGGAGATCTAAGGAGCACAGTGTACAAAACATTGATTTCATTCTTCTTGTTTTTGTTTTTGTTTTTCCAGGAAAGAAAAATGGAAGCCCAGGGAGAAAAGGTAAGTTGCTCAGAATCAAACAGCTCGTTAGGAACAGAAGGAGGGAGGTAGACTTGGGCTTTCCGTCTGCACATCCAGGATTTCCCAGGCCCCAAATCTGGGAGCCCAGAGAGAAATGCAGGCCTGAGGACTCCTACTCAGATGGAAAGAAGCAGGATCTCCCCTAGCTGCACTAAAATCCATTTTGTTTCCCCAGCAGGCGGTGGAGCCTCTCCACTCCTGATTGTGGGAAGAGAGGGGAGAAAAATGTCTGTCCTCTGCCCTCCAAGCCCCTTCCCTGGCAGCCCCTCACCCACCAAGGATTGAATATGCTGCATTGGCTATAATTTGGGTTTAGCTTGGAGGTAATTTCCCGGTGGTGCCTGCAGCTTCTTAATGCAGGCTGTCAAAATGATGTAGAATTGTGCTCTGCCAGCCGCCCGGCTGACTTTATTCAGATACATCTAATGTGACAATTTTGTCAAAGCTTGTTTTAAAGAGCTGTTTTGACTGGGTGTTAATGCAGCCTTCCTAATCAGCCAATTGCTGCGTCTGATACCCCATACCAGGAATGGGATGGTGATGATTTCTCCACAGATATATATGTCTCCCTTATCCCGGGAGGTGACTTGTCTCCACAGCAGAGGGACAGTGGGCTGAGCCCGGCCCCTGATCCCCACTGCCCCCTAGGGGCTGTGGTGGTGGCTTGGGAGATTGTCAGACCTGTGGGCTCAGGATCTGAGCGGAGAAAAGCCGGCTGGAAGCTGAGGGGAGCCACGAGAGGAAAGGGGCTCAGAGAGGTTGTGTTAATGAGGGCAAGTTAGGGAATCCTGGATGTGCTCTGAGAGGCTGGAGCCAGGAGGACTGTCAGGAGAGTCTAGGCTGCTGCAATAAGTCAATCACAGTGAGTTAGTTCATCTCTTTTCTGGACTGAGGTTCTCTTAAGGGCATGTCTGGGTGGGACGAGCAGTAGTCGAGAGTCTAGGCTGATAGATTGATTCCCAGTCTTGAGCAAGTCCCCCTGCTCATCAGAGTTCATCTGAAAACCTATGACGATTGAATATGATATCATAGGTGGAAATACCTGGCACGTAGGCCGAAAATCCAGAAAGGCAGGTGCCTCTCTCCTCCATCTCAGCGTTACTTCTGGGCAGGACCAAATCTGAGCCCAATGGTGATATCTACATGAAAGTGGATAACACAGCCTTTATCTGCTACTGTTTTCCTCATGCTCAATGACCATGACACCCCTCTTTGATTTCTTAAGCTCTGTGTGGATAAGGGTTGGAAATTTATTATTTAATATGTGTTCCAAAGATCTCACATATTCCTGCACAGTCCTTGGTACCTGATTTTGTAGGAAATGTTTAATTAAGGTGTTTATTTTTTGTAATTTAAACCAACTTTCTAAATGGTGAATTTTGTGTTCTGAGAGAAGCAGAACATGAATAAATAGAAAAATTCGTGGAGCATCTGGGTGGCTCAGCTGGATTAAGCATCTGACTTCAGCTCAGGTCATGATCTCAAAGTTCATGGGTTTGAGCCCTGCGTCGGGCTCTGTGCTGACAGCTCAGAGCCTGAAGCCTGCTTCAGATTCTGTGTCTCCCTCTGTCTCTGCCCCTCCCCTCCTTGAGTGCTCTCTCTCTCTCTCTCAAAAATAAATATTTAAAAAGTTAAAAAAATGAAAGAAAAATTTACATTGACATCTATTGTGTACCACGACTTTTCTGGGTGTTGTACCTGCGTCATATCTTTTAACTGAGGTGTTGTAGGTCTATGCCTTGTCTCAGCTCACAAAGCTGGGACATGGCTGAGCTTCTACCACCAGGATCCAAGTTTGTCCAGCCTACTTTTGCTGACTGTGAAGGTACTGGGTGCAATAGGACATCACACTCTGGCACTGAAAAATTGGCAGCTGCCATTTGTGCCAGTTTCTGAGAAGTATGGGGGCCGGTGGGTGGCCTCCACTTTGTCCTCAGGCCAGGTATGCTGAGGGGATCAAAGGTTGGGCACTCTTAGTGCCTGGCTTTGGGACTTCCCACTTCATTTGCACCTCAAAATGTCACCCCCTTTCTCCAGGCACTGGTTATTGATGTTTATTTTTAACTTGCATGTGATTAAGATGAATCAGAGCTGTCTCTACCAGCTGCAGATGGTCCTAACTGGGGCATTAGGGTTTTGGGTTTCTACATCCTCTTTGGGGGTCTTCTGTGCTCCTGATCAGTTGAATTGATTGGCCACATTCTAATATACTATCTTGTTCCCAGGACCTATTGTCCAGGCCACAAGAGATCCTTTGATCTGTCTGAACACCTGGTTCCCCTCTCTTTTCTTTCTCTGTACCCCTGAGAACATCTGTGCTGCTGAAAGCACTTTATTTGTCTTCATAAAACAAGAGTTAAAAATAAAAATCAATAACCACCAGATTATCAGGGGAGGATTAATTCAACTTTTGTAAATGCTAATGAGATCTGGAACCCTAGCCAATGGTTCAGCACGGATTAGTGCTCTTCTGCCTGCTTCTAGGAGAAGGGCTTAATAAGCGCTTTCTTGGGAGATGCCTGCCAGGCTCAGTTGTCCCTATGACCTCAGCTTCATGGGGCCTGTGCCCCCAGGATTCAGGTTGTTTCTGACGCCTGGGATGTCCCCTGATGGCTCCTTGGCTCAAGGCACTGCCGGCAGAGTGTGACCAAAATACCACTTTCCTGGGAGCAGAGAAAAGTCTCTTGGGTCAGGACCTGGAGTCTTTCAGTTTGTGAGGCTGTTTTCAGGGTTGGCTGTCATTATAATGGGGTTCGGGGAAGCCTGCCAAAGGCTCCCCACCATAAGCACATGCTTGAGTCTACTTCAAGACCTCTTCTGAACTTGGCTATCAAGAGATGATTGAGAGACAGCTAGCTATCCTGGATGTTCTGAGATGTTGCAGTGACGGGGAGTTAGAGGGGCATGGTGGTGGTTGAGCTCTTCTCCCAAATTCTGCCACATTGTTTATTTTGCCTCCATAGAGCCCTCCAGGCCTTTCCCTCACAAAGATGTCTTCCTCTGCCAGGCTGCTTTTCAGGAACCAGTGAATCTCACTCTCTCTCCTTCAAGTCTTTGAATGTCTCTTCCATTTCTAATGCCAGCCTCTTCCCCACACTGCTGACTCCTTTTGCCCCTCTCTGCTTTCCCCCATTGCACTTATCACCATTAATTTATACATTTAAGGTGCACTGCTTGTCTACTCCCTCTTGAGCTGCAGTCTCACAAAGGCAGGGAGTGCTGCCTGCTTTGTTTCACTGTGCATCTCCAGGCATAGAACAGTGCCAGGCACATGGTGGGTGCTCAGGCAATACTTACTGAGTAAAAGAAGATGACGAGTCATTGGGTCATTCCTTCTTTCTTTCTCAGCCCACTCTGTGAGAAAGATACTAAGGGTTTATGAAGTGACCAGAAGAGCAGGGGAGCACACTGTGGTCCTTCCATCCTGTGGAACACGACTCAGCAAAAGCATGGGCTGCTGGTGCAGGCAACAGCTTTGTGAATCGCCAAAACCTTGTACAGAGTAAGAAAACCAGTCTCGAAGGCTACGCACCGTATGCTTTTGAAATGTTGGAAAAGACAAAGTGATAGTAATAGACAAATCAGTGGTTGTGAGGGGTGGGGAATAGGGAATGGGTGAGGGTTGAAGGAGTATTTTGGGGGTGATCAGCTTATGTGTCCTAGTCATGGTAGTGGTCTCATGAATCTATACATATGTAAAAACTCAGAGAATTATAAACCAGTGGAAAAAGGAGTCAATTTCATTTCACAATACTTTTAAAATAAATAAAAAATGTCTTTAAAAAGGAAAGGGATGGAACTTATCCAGAAGCACAAGTTGTAGGATAATCCATAATTGGAGTATGAACCCTGCATGAGGGACAAGTGTTTCTACTAGAGAAATTTCTTTCCCACCCCACCTCAATCAGAATGCCTCACGCCCTGCATTTATGAATGGGAGCTGTGGATATGTTTCTCTCTTTATGTACACACAGCAGATACAATGCATGGGTGTCTGCGTGCAATTTTGAAAGGATAGCAGGTTTTTAATACAGAGCAATACCACTTTGGCAGACCATTTACTGCGATAAGAAGGAAATACACCATGAATAGAATTTTCTTTACAAATCCCTTTTCTGGCCTCAGACCCAGTTATGGATTTCCTGCTGTTAATAGATTTGAGTTCTTTTGCTTTTCCTTTCTTGCCTGTTCTGCTGCGCTTGTTGTAGCCCCTGCCTCCTGACAGCTCTCATTTCACTACGGAGTCTGCTGCTCTCACTCACCACTGGGCCCTAGCCTGAAAGCTCGGCAGAGCAGGAGCAAGCGGCAGACCCCACCCACAAGAAATGTTTTCTACAATGATGCTCGGCGGCGTTCTGTCAGCAGCGGGCCCTTCCTGTGTGTGAAGAGCCCTTTTGTGAAACACAGCTGTCCCTAGGAGGGATTGCATAGCAGTTCCTAAAGTGCCAGGCGAGTTGACCGTTCCTTTTCACCACTCCGCTTTTCTTCCTTTGCTCATTTGGTCCACAAACATTCCTGGGACCTTCTGTTGCTGGTCACTGTTAAGGCTAGGGGGTGGCAGTGAATGAGACACATCTAGCCCTGCCCTCATGCGGTTTATGTTCTAGCCCATTTTCTCCCAACCAAATCAGAAACCTGGGAGTGATGTCTGGGTGGTCTATGCCCCCATCCACCCCATTTGGCTGTTCCCCAACCCTAGGTATTCTCCCTGAAATCTTGCTTCGATCCGCCTCTCTTCTCCATCCTCACAGGGGCTGGCAAAGCCTCTCGCAGGGCCACTGACCTGGACTGCCAGTCTCTTCCATGATAACCTTTCCCCACTACCCCATCCTCACCCCATGATGCTGATGCAGCCGAGGGTTCATAGGAGCACTTCCTTGGTTAAGAATATTTAATTTAAGGAATAGCCTCTGGTATAAAGGTCAAATTCTTTCATACTACACTTGATCTTAGCCAAAAGGCCGAGAAGCGATAGGTCAAGTTCTTTCATAATGGGAGTACAGGCCCTTCCCTCGCCTCATTTGAGACTAGCCTGGGGACAGCACTGCCACTTACCCTTGACAAAGTTGTTCTCTTTGCACACCCAACTCAGTCCCGAAGGGTCACATGTCACCTCCTCAGAGGAATCTGTCCCTCCTCCACAACCCCCTAGGCAGAATTAATCTTTTCCTCCTTTGTACACTTATCACACTTTATAACAATGACACACCAGTTCTTATGCCACAGCCTTGGGTAAGCTTCTAGAGGGCAGAAGGTGACTTTTGTTTCTCTTGGCATTCCCAGCACTGGTGGGGTACCTAGCATGGAGGAGAGAACTAATGCATACAGATTTGCTGAATGGAACTGATTTCAATTTCCCAGATACCATCTTTTCTGGGGGCTGTGTTGGTGTGTGCATGTGCACACACGTGTGTGTGTGTGTGTGTGTGTGTGGGTGGGTGGGTGTTGGAGCTGGAGTGTAAGAGGATGAGGGAGGGAAAAGGTTCAGGGGAGCCATACTATCTTTTCATGACCATTTGGTCTTAAGCCATCTTGACCCCTTTTCCTCCTCTGCCTCCCTCAGGGTCTCTGGCTTTAGGCTCAGCATTCTTACAGAAGGTATTGGAGGTCGGTTAACCTCTCCTCCAGCCTTTCCACCTTAAGTTTGTAACAGCTCAGGCATGGAGGCCAGTGCCCCATACTGGCTCCCCCTCCCTTGGGGAATGGTCACTATGGCTTCAGATCTGTCTGGGGCTGGCTTCTGGAAGTCTTCTCAGCCCCCAGGGCCTGACCAGAGGCTGGAGTCAGGTATAGCAGGTGCCTAGTGGCTTTCTCTCCAGGGATCTCTTGGTTCCAGTTTCTGAGGTTGTGTGAAAGGAGAGTTACTCCTTTGCCTTTCCCAGTGCTCAGGCCATTCTTGTCTTTAAATCTATGTTGGATTTCTTGGGGAAGGAGAAGCCTACAGTTTGGTTTAGTTTATAGTTTAGCTTTTGTAGCGAAAATTTGTGAATTCTTCTGAATCAGAGAGTTCTAAACTTGAGAGAGTTCTTGCTTCTCCTTCCCTGGTCTCCCTTTCCTCACCCCCAAATCTGTCTGAAGATCCCAGCTGGGAGTGGGGGTGGGGTGGGGAGCAGCTGTTTCTGTGGTTGCTTGATTTTCTGAGAAATTAATTTTTGATTTGTTATATTTTCCCCACTCCATTCCTTTCCAAGAAAGCAGCCAGGTCTTTTACATTCCATTCCCTTGCTTAAAAAGATTGTATTGCCAAAAGAGAAATTGCTCACAAATTTCCTTCCCAGCTTTTGTCTCCTGTAAGTCTGGGCTCCTTGGAGGAATTTTGCTGGGGATGGAAGAGGTAGGTGGAGAACATCAGAGGGGAGGGGACAGGACAGCAGCTGTTTGTCAGCAACAACCAGAAACATGCCCAACCTTCCTGATAAGTGGGGCCTTTGCACTTGCTGTTTGCTCAGTTCAGAAGGTTCTTCTGCCTATATACTCATATGACTTGCTTCTTCACTTCATTTAGGCCTCTGCTCAAGCATTATCTTCCCACGGTGACCTTCCCTAACCAGCTTTTTAGGAATGGCAACCTTCAGTGGTTTCTTTCATTTCACCTGATTCACATTGCTTCTTAGCATCAGAACTACTTGGCATATATGTATGTGACTGTTTGTTTATTTTCCCACCCCTGGAATGTAAAAGCTCCACCAGGCTGAAGAGTTTGTCTGTTTTGGTTTACTACTATAGCCTCTTGCCTTCATAACTAATTATAGTTAATGGCACTTATAAGGTTTAATTTTATGTGTCAGTTTGGCTAGGCCATGGTACCCAGAGTTTTGGTCAAACACTAATCTGGATGTTGCTATCAAGGTATTCTTTTAGATGGGATCAACATTTAAATTGGTAGATTTTAAGTAAAGCAGATAACTCTCCATAAAGTGTGTGGGCCTCATCCAATCAGTTGAAGACCTCTTATTAGGAAAAAAAAAAAAAAAAAGAATGAGATCACTCCAGAAAGAGGGAATTCTGCCAGCAGACTATCTTTGGCTTGAGCTGCAACATCAGCTCTTCCCAGGTATCCAGCTTGCTAGTATGCCTTAGGAATTTTCGATTTTCTAGCTCCAATCAGGTAAGCCAATTCCTATCTATCTATCTATCTATCTATCTATCTATCTATCTATCATCTACCCACCTATCATCTATCATTGATCTATGTAGCTATTATTTATCTTCTATTATCCATGTGTATCTATTTATCTATCATCTATCTATGTATCTACCTATGTATCTATGTACCATCTATTATCTATCTATCTATCTATCTATCTATCTATCTATCTATCTATCTATCTATCTATCATCTATCCATCTACCTATCTGTATGTAACCCTATGTATGTGTATCTCTCTATATATTATTTTGATTTTTTTCTAGTCTGGAGAACCCTAACATAGTATCCAATAAATACTTGTTGAATGAATGACTAAATGAGGTATAGGACCCCAGAAAAGATTTGCTTTATTGTATTTCTAAGAGACTATATTCTGGACATTGAGACTTCCAGGAAAGTCCCTATAGTTGTAGAGGAGCATGGCGCTAAGGAATCAGGGTGTGTGGGCTTTGAAGGCATCAGAGGGTGACTATAATAGACTTGGGGAGTAGAAGTGCTTCCCTCATATGGGGTCCTTTCTCAGATTCTTAAATGAAGCTGAAGTAGGGGTAGAAAGGGATCTTGGGTAACAATAGTGGCTTTGAGCCAATTTACTTCGATTTTTAAAAAATCAAGTACTAGGGCATTTCTTGAATATCCACGTTTATGGGTTAAATTTTATTATTTGTTCTTCTGGTTATGACCACTCCCCCTTTCCCACCAATGGTCACAATGTTTGACATGTAGTTCCTCTGCTAACAGACTTTATTCATTCATTCATTCATTCATTCATTCAATTATCAAATATTTCCTGAGCACCTGCTGTGTTCTGGGAATTGTACTAATGCTAGGGGTACGTATAGGTTATCTCTGCTGCATAACATATCATCCTCAAACGTAGTGGTTTAAAACAACAACACCTAGACAGGCCTCGGACCTTCCCACAGCCAGCCATGACCACTTCACTGCTGGCCTCCACGTATCCTGCCCACGCTAACATGCAGACTACCCTTTTCAGGCCTCAACCACAGGTAACCCAGCCATTTTCTTATTTCTAAGCAAGCTTCACAGATTCTATCCTGAAACTCTTTGGAAGGCTCCTCATACCTTCCTCAGACCTGGAGCGACAGCAGCCTGGGTTCTGCATGACGGCAGAGGAGGGAGCGGGGCGAGAAGACCACCAGTGCTTACTGAAGTTTACCTCACAACTTCCACAGGAAGCCATGGACTTGTTCGCTCCCACAGAGAAGGTCTGCCTCCCTGCCCCTGGATTTCCCTTCTGCATCCCTCCAAGGATCAGACAATGGAGGATCCTGGCCATTCTGGGCCAGTCTCTATCTCAGGATAGAGAAGAAAACAGGGCCACTGAAGGAGACATAGTTATTCCTTCTGTGCTGCTGTTTGGCTGACGTTTCACCATGTACAGCCACAATGGCTGTAGAGCCATTCTCCACCCTGTCATGCATTGCAGGGACACGCATTTCCCAAGCTTGCAAAGCAGAAGCCAAATTGCTTACTATCTCTTACTCTACTGCCCCCCTAGCTCTCTCTGATCCAGTTACAAGGGTCCTTTTGCTATTTCTGGAATACGACAGCTCCTGCCACAGGACCTTTGCACTTGCTGCCCCTCAGCCTGGAAGTTGGGCACCCAGATATCTACAGGGCTAGTTTCCTTGCTTCTTTTAGGTTTCAACTCAAAAGTCACATTCGCAGGCCATGCTATCTAAAACTTCCCATACCCCCGCCCCACACACATACTGCCAGACAGTTCATATTCTGCCACCCTCTTTATTCCCTCTTAGTACTTGTTACCACTGAGTATACTATATATCTTATCTTGTTCTTGTCTGTCTCACCCACTGGACTGTAAACTCCGTGCGGGCAGGGATTTGTTTTTGTCTCTCTTTGTCATTATCGAATCTCCAGGGGTTAGAACAGCACCTGGTACTTAGGCACTCTATAGATATTTGTTTAATAAAGAATGTATGAGGGCATTGTTTGCCATAAAAATAAATAAATAAATAAATAATAAATAAATAAATAAAACACCTATTTATTATCTCTCATAGTATCTGAGGATCAGGAATTCAGGAGTGGCTTGGCTAGGTGGTCCTCGCCTGGGGTCTCTCATGAGATTATAATCAGGTGTCAGCCTAGGCCGTCATCATCTGAAACCTTGACTGTGGCTGGAGGACCTGTTTCCAAGGTGGCTTACTCACATGCTGCCAAGATGACTCTGGCTCTTGGTAGGAGTGTTCAGTTCCTCTATATGCAGGCCCTCCACAGGCTGCTTAAGTGTTCTCATGGCATGGCAAGGACTTCTCTCAAGTGAGTAATTTAGGAGACAAAGGCAGAAGCCACAATACCTTTATGATCCAACATTGAAAGTTGCATACCATCACTTCTACAGTGCTCTGTTGGAAACACTGGTCAGCCTGAAGGAAAGGAACTGTTTAAAAGCATGGATACCAGGAGGCCAGGAGCATTGAAGGCCATCTTGTAGACTGCCTACTTGAGGATACAAAAATGACTAAGATGAACAAATTACCTTTAGTGCACATATCTTGTGAATAAATTAGTGTGGGTTGACCTTTGCATACGCCTATATTATCTCCAGGTTACCAATTCTCCTGCCTAGGAAGCCCCCTTATTTCTGGTATCATCACCACCACTAGTTTCCTTCTTTTCATGCTACCATAATCAATAACTGTTAAGCACAGGACGTTATACCCTATGTCTGGAAATAGCCTGTGCCCTGGTCATATTGTGGGTGTGCATGTACAAATGGCCTTCGTGATATACAAAGACTACTGAAGAAAGGTACAGACCTGCAAGTACAACGTATAAATGACAGGCATAGCCTTTGACCCCTTAGAGCAGACACTCTTAGTGATATCTTCTCTGATAGCTCCATCAGGCTCATTTCAGTGGCACATTCCCTTGGTTCTCTGGTGCCTCATCAGTTGTAATATGTTCATTTGTTCTTTTTTTTTTTTTTTTTTTACTAGATTCTGTATTCCTCGATGTCAGGGAGTAAGTCTTCTCTCTCTGGGGTATCTTTCTCTCCTTCTAAGTCAATGTCCCAGTGAGGACCTGGACCATACCCTTAAACAGTTGGTTTGACTATTTTCAGTAAGTGGTAAAGGACCATGACATTTCACTGTTGTATCCCTGCCCTTTTATTTATTTATTTATTTATTTACTTTATTTAATTTTTAAAAATGTTTATTTATTTTTAAGAGAGAGAGACAGAGACAGAGCATAAGCAGGGTAGGGGCCAGAGAGAGGGAAACACAGAATCCAAAGCAGGCTCCTATGCTGACAGCTCAGATCCTGACACAGGGCTTGAACTCATGAACCGAGATCATGACCTGAGCCAGAGTCAGAAACTTAACCGACTGAGCCGCCCAGGTGCTCTGGAAACTCTTTTAGAAATAAAGTTCCATGAGGGTATGATCTCTGTCTGTCTTGTTTACTTTGCCTCAAACAATACTTGCCAACTAAAGGCTGACAGATATTTATTAAATGAATGAATTAATGCTGGCTCAAAGTAGTACTAAATCAGTACTTGGATGAGTTAACAAGGCTCAAATTGCCATAGCTCCAGCCTCTTTCCCCATCTTCTGGGTCCAGAAAATCATCAAAGTCATCTTTCATTTCTTCTGGACCTTATTTTGCCTTTAAGGCCTCTCCCCAATTGAGGGTAAGAAAGAGGACTAACTGGTAGTCAAGATTTGTGGGCTCCAAACTCCAGCTTTGGACACTGTTAACTTGGCACATAGACACCAAAAAATTCTCCTCTGACTTTACCTGTAAGAAGGGATGCAAAGCCCAAGGCTGACCCCTGACAGTGTGATGGGAGTGCAGATATAGGGAGAGCAGGTGTTATGCCTCAGGCTCTAGGTGAGATTTAACTGACTGAGGAGAGAAGCAAGGTGAGTGTGCATCATTATCCTATGATTAATATATAATAATAACGTAATCACCAGGCAGAGCTATGTTAATACAACATTAGGCTGGAAATAATACCCACAGGAAACACCATTTGAAGCCTCCCACAGCATCAGTAATTTGGCTTCTCATCATGTTAGCTCAGGTGAGGACCCTGAAGACACTGGAGATTCAGTCAGATTCCTAACAGATTTATGCAGGGAAGTGATGACTGACCTAAGGACTCAGCTTGTCTGGGACACCAGGGGAAGCTTCAGGATCTCTCTGCCCCCTTATATACACCCTTATTTCACGTACAAGTGGGAAAACATATTGATTTCCATGGGCCAAGGCCAAGGATGGTTTGGGGCCAAGGTGCTATAGGTATGGTCTCTTTTTCCTGAGGACTGTGAAGCCTACGACTTTGTTCCTCTCCTATTGGTCAAGTGTCTTGACTTGTGGATTCCTGGCAGGGATAAAAAAATGCTCTGTTTTAATTTTTTGCTTTGCTCTGGAGTTCTCTTTCTTCTCTGGTCAAGAGGGTGTAGACATAGAGAGAAAAGAAAGAACACCTGCCTCCATTCTTGGCCAAAGGAGACCTCTATGTGTATAGACTGCTCCCCAGGGGTTGTTTTAGGGTTTGCAGCACAAACTTTAAGAGCATGCTTTGGCCTGGCTTTGCCCTCCACACAGGCATCTCTCTCTGCGGGAACACTACAGGAGTGGCATGAAGTTGACAGTGGCTGTGGCAGGGCAAGATGTAGGCAAGCCAGCTCTGGGTCCCAGGCCAAGGATAATCTTTTTTTTTTAATTTTTAAAATGTTTTTTATTTATTTCTGAGAGAGAGAGGGGCATCATGAGCGGAGGAAGGTGGGGGGGTGTCAGAGAGAGAGGGAGACAAAGAACCCGAAGCAGGCTCCAGGCTCTGAGCTAGCTGTCAGCACAGAACCCGACGCGGGGCTCGAACCCACCAACCATGAGATCATGACCTGAGCCAAAGTCGGACGCTTACCTGACTGAGCCACCCAGGCGCCCCAGTCTTAACATGACTTGTACATAGTAATAGGAGAATACCTCGCATGCTAGAAGGTGTAAATTTTTAGAAGGGGGGAGGTTGAGTGGCTTGGCCTCTCTGCATGACCCCCAAATTCACCAAGCCTTACCTTCCCAGTTTTCAGCAATTGCTTAAGAAGATGACTTAAGAAGGAACAGTTTTCGGAGCGGAGCCAATACTGTGTTTGCCACAGAAGAAGCAGCATCACAGAGGTTGAAGAGGTAAGCAGGTGATGCTGAATGGAGGACATGAGGGATGTGAAAAGTAATGAGGGTAGACTTTAGTGTGAGACTGACCAGGGCCCACCACTTGATCCAGGCAGACTATATGCTTGTGCCTGCTCTGGTACCTAATACCCCCTCCTTCCCACTCCAGCCCCATCATCACCATCTTTCTTAATTTCTTGGAGCCTGAGTCTCATCTTGGCTTAAACCTCCATTTCTAGAAGTTTCCCATCATATGAGGAATGATCTTATTGCAAAAATGTCCCTTTCTTCAACGTTCTGGCTCAATGCTTACCCTATAAACAAGAGTGAATCTGACTATGGCTCACACAATGCCAGCCTAGTGAGCAGGAAGCCACCATTTGTCTTGTCTCTCTGGGAACAGAGTGGGAGCACCCTGCCAGTCACCTGGGGTTGGCAGGGGCCAGGTCCCGGTTTCACTGCTCTGGCATTCAACGTCTCCAGACAGGCATATTCTCTGGGACCTGTTGCTCTCACTTTCTCTTCTTGGCCCAGAGGAGGTTCTCCCCTGGGCCAATTCTGTCCTGAGAAGAATCACCACCTACTCCATTAGGGCAAGAAAAAGCAGAGATGGGAAGGCAGTACGGCTGAAGGTAGAGGAAGTAGACCAGACTAGAAAAGACTTCTGCAGAACTTCCTAGAGCACTTCTTTCCTTGGTTTGGTGATTCTGGCTTCCCAAAAAGTCTGTTGTAGGGGTTATAGGACAAAAGATTCCTGGTTTAAAGGTGAAAAAAATCTAACAAACTAAGATTAGTGGTTCACCTGAAGGCAGGTATCACATGGCCCTTATGTAAGTCCCCTGGGCACAGAATCCCAGGCATCAGGTCACTGTGGATTGTCCCTCCTTGCCAAAGTGCAAGGATCCAGGTCACCATGCAGGCTCCTGGACTGTGTGTCTCTTCTCTGTGGAAAGCCAACTTTGGCCAGCTCTGTTTTTTCTCTCTCTGAACTAAAGACTGGGTCAGGCAATGCACTCCCTATTTTCTGTGTGTTTCCTTACAAGGCTGTCACTGCATTCTGGACAAAAAACTTTTCTTATCCATCCCCTGGCTTCTGGATAGAACAGCTCTGACTCCCAGCTGAGGAGGAAGGAGGCCTCCTTACAGGTTAGTCAAAAAGAGGGTGGGCTAGACACCTCTCCTGGGAAGAAGCTGAGACACTGTGGCTTTGGAAAGCATTTCAGGTAGAGTGTCACGCTCTCTGCTAAAGCACAGCTCCAGGTATCTTCCACCCACTGTGCCCTTTGGTGACCCACAGTTCCAACCACACAGTTCAGAATTCACTGCAACCCAAAACAACAGCTCTATTTGTGGCAAATAAAAAACACATTCTCAGCTTTATGTTATTTAATTAATAAACTTGCTATTAATCCCTAAACACCTATAAACATAACCAGTTCTTAGTTATGACCACATTGCTGTCTTGGTGGAATCTGCTTTGCCCAAGCTCTAGCTCAGCTGATGGGAGGAGAAAGGCAATTTGATTAGGAACCTGCTTTCTTTCCCTTGACCCCACCTACCCAATTCTTATTCTTTAGGATACTGTAATGCATTTGCTATTTTTATATCTCTTGCAGATGGTGCTTCTCCTGGATCCCTTTATTGGGATGGAATACCCACCCTAGCTGCTCCGTGAGTGTTGGCCACTATTGGTTTATAACTGCACACTTCCCTGCAAGAAAATGCTTGGGAGGTTATGGGTCAATCTAGTGTGACCATTGAGATTACAAAGGGCAATCTGTCTTTCCTCAAGGAGGGACAGTTCTGCAGTGCCCATGGAGTTCATCCTTCAGAACTCCAGAATTTCAGCTGAAACTCCACCGTTCCTTGGCTTCTACTCCTATACATACTGCTTGACTTGCTTCTCTTAGGTATATTCTGAGAGGCCCCAGTCACTAAATCCCTTGCACAAGAGTCAATATCTCAGGTTCTACACCTAGGAAACCTCACCTTAGATATAGTTTACTCCAGTGAGGTGTGTGTGTGTGTGTGTGTGTGTGTGTGTGTGTGTGTGAGAGAGAGAGAGAGAGAGAGAGAGAATGGAGAGAATGAATTAGATTAATTCAATATACTGTACACTTTCCATGAACCACATGGAAAAGGTCAGGAGAGAGGTTAGCATAGAATAGAGGCATTGAGGGAGGAGATCCAGGAAGACCCCTGGGAGAGGACATCTGTCCTGTATCTTGAAGGATGAATGATAATAAGCACAAAGGACAGAAGGAATAGCAAGAGTAAAGCACAGAAACTGAGCCTTAGATAAAGAGTAGGCAACTTGCCCAAGTTCATTCAGTGGTAAGCTCCAGAGCCATGATCCAACTCTGTCTGTCTGCCTCCAGAGGCTGCCTTTCTTTCCCATGCTTCTTTCCCTTTAGCTTGGCTGCCTGGGTGGATACTAAAACTTCTGCTCTCCTATGCCTTTCCTATCCTGCCATTTCAGGATCTTGCTTACCTGTGCCTTATGTGTCTTGATGGGTAGAGTGCCAAGATAAATGGTTTGTACTTATTAAATATCTGTTGAACTGAGCTCTACAACAAAACTACTCTTAAATCAGCTTCACCTTGTCTATCAAGATTGAATGAAAAGTCTCCACTCTAGAAATTTCAAGCAGAAAGGGGTTTAATACAGAAATGTACGGTCTTACATAATTGTTAGAAGGGCAGAAGAAACAGATGCAGTATTGAGATTATTAGAATGACTCCCACAGCAATGTAAAATTAGGAATCCAGCACCTCTGAGGTGCCACTGGGGCTAAGCACATCATAGTTGGAACTACCATTGGAATACCAGGCTCCAGAAGCCTCTGGAGATCCGGAGATGGGAGACTAGATAGAACTCAGGGATTAAGCAGTCAGATAAAGAGGCTGCTGCTACTGTTTTTGAAACTTGAAAAATGAACACTGAAAACTCCTGCAAGAATACTATGGCCTTGATAACCATGAGAAGCCCCGCAAAGATCACCTCCATGTCCTGTTTGTCTTCCAAATCTTGTGCAAGTACATGTAATGGGTGGGATCTAATTCACATGGTGGGTGACAGAGCCATCCACGGGCTTCTTTTCTGTATCAGATGACCCCCTACTGGCCTAAAGTGACAGGTAAATGGCAAGAAATTCTCCTCATTCCAAGCAGTTATAGGTAGTGGGGTGTGGAGGCACAGGGGACATAACTGATGGTCCTCAGGCCCTTAAGGGAGGGGTTGGAAAAGCTCTCTGTGAGTGAGGGATGGCAGTAGATTACACAGAGAAGTGTCAAACCATGCACCTGGAGAACACAAATTCAGAAACTTTCTCATTATGTGGGAAGTTTCTGATTCTAGTGCTGGAGCCAAGGCTTGGGTGTCAGTGTACAGGCATGCAAAGCACTGAAAATATTCTCCTCAGACCTTAAACACATCATCATCTGTTGTAATCACATTAACTCATTTTACTTTGGGGAAGGCTGAGCCCAGAGGGTCCCAAGAAAGAATTTCCCTATTATTACATAGGAAAATTAGTGGATAAAATTGGAGACAAAAGCCCAATTGGGTTTCCTCGATAGGTTGAGAACAATCTTAGAATTTTCAAGGTCTTCTTCTTACATATAGGAGGTTAAGGTCACCTGTACATCCTTCCAAGGGTCAGATAACATCCAAGGTCTGGGTTTTCAACCTCTGTATATAGCCTCATATTGAGGAATGTCAGTAGAAGTATAAAACAGTGTTCCTTCCTGAAAGCAGCTTCAGTAAGACAACCAAACATTTAACAATTAAAATTTCCTTCTTCTTCATGCCAATTGGTGAACATTATGGCAAGGAAGACTGTGACTGTATGTTGAGAGAATTTTATAGCTGTTCAGTTAGAAAACTAGCAGCTTGATGAGAGTCCTTCATTCCCCAAGGTGTCCCAGTGAACATGTTCAGTATGATGGACAGTCACTTGTTGAGAAAATCATGAAGGAAATATAGGCATTGAGAGAATGAAGAGGCGACGGTCTAAAAATCTCTAAGGTCCTTTCTGCTTCTGATGTTCTGTATTTCTGTGATTTGACCTAAAGGTGGATATGCCAGTGGCCTGGGTATATGTGTAAGGGAGAATAGACAAGTTTGACCTCAAGAGCAGAGGGTAGTATAGTCTGAAGCTTTGGGCATGTGCTTGGGCTATTTTGAATTGGTGGTCCCATTCGGCCTTCTCTCTAATCTGTATTTGACACTCTCTCGTGTCCTCATATCTATGTCTGATGAGATTGGGCTGGTGGTTGTCATTCTGCATTGGCTTCTGTAAGTCTTGGCACCTCATTTCCTATTGTTTGGGGCCTCAGGTGCAGATGTACTCCAAACTCCTCTGAGGATGGAGGTGTAGAGAAAGCCCAGCTGAGTTATAATGGGCTCTGTCTGATATAGAAATGGCTAGGCATTTCTCCAACCCCCTTGAAGAGATTAGCAGGCAGGGCATGTCCCAGAGGAGTGGGAGCCAGAGTCCTACACAACTGGCAGAAGAGTTTCTACTGGAGGTGTGTGTCATAAGCGTGTTGGGCTCATCATACCATGACTCACAGGCAGTGCGTGCTCCTGAGTGTGCAGCTCAGAGGACATGTGGAAAGGGGGCTGGTGAGGAGCTGGAATTTTGTTCAACATTTGGCCAAAGCATGCTCTCTGTGGTTCCAAAACAGCCTTCTCCTAGTCAGTAGCATGTGTAGCCCCCATGTATGAATGTATGTGTGTGTTTGTGTACACATATGTAGACATATATGAGAGTTTCTAGGTATATATGTGTCTACATGTGAATATCTATTTGTGGCCCCATGCATTTTATGCACATATTCATGTGCCTTCTGTGCATGCATGTGTGTGAGCGTGTGTGTGCGTGCACGTTTGTGCCAAAGTTTTGGTAGGTAGATCTGTCTCTCTGCTGAGCTTTGCCTTGGGCCATTGGTTTCCTAGAGGGTGAGTTTGGATTCATCCTCCTTGTTCTGGATCGATGGCATTGATCCAGGAGGAGTGAAGAATCAATTGTTATTTGGTTAGAAGGCCTGGAGCCAGAGTGTGTGAAGAGTAATTAGAGGAAGAGGAGCTGATGCCAAGGGCAGGGCCAATGCCCTTGATGGGGCTTCTGGCCTAGGGGCAGACTGTTGGAGTAGAGTGGAGAGGAGACTCATTTAAGTGGATCCAGAACATTCTCCCTTGTACCTATGATGCCAACTCTACTTTTCTTTTTCTACCAGCTGCAGAACAGGCTCTGAAAGGATCACCTATGGAGTGATGGGGACTGGGGGACATGTCTCACTTTTCTGCCCTTGCTTATCTGCAGCGTGGGAACAGTATCTCTTGATGAATACTATATCTTTCACTCCCATGCATCTCTTGCATAATAATAAAAACATATGTCATTTATTTAAGGCTTCTAGCTTTTCAACAAGCTTTCACTTTTCTTTTCTCATTTGAATCTTACAACATAATTATGAGGTGAAAACAAAAGTATCATACCCCATTTTTGACAAGGAAACAGAGGCACATGTGCAGAGTGACTTGCCTAATCTCCCATAAGGAATTAGGTGTAGAGGTGGGATTACAGCCCAGACCCAGCTCTGGGCTGTAATAGTGCTCTCCTATTCCTGTGATTCTCAAATAAGGCACAGACATGCATGTGTATAACTTTTACTCATCTGGGAGTGAAGGTTAATGAGAAAAAAAGTAACCCTGAAACTTTGGAGGATGGTTCCTGCTCTATTAGGGCAGTAGTTCCTCAACTGCAGCATTCCTGAGCCACAGGAAGCACTGTAGGCTGCAGGTTTTCAGGTCCTACTCCCAGAGGTTCTGATTCAGTGGGTCTAAGGTGGAGCTGAGATGGGGTCCAGAGTTTGAGATTTTAAATCATATGCTCTAAGTGACCTTGTGCAGGTGGTCCAGAAGCCATGTTTGGAAAAACATGGCTTTAAGGATTGGGATGAGGAGGGAGGATGTTAGGAAAGAGCTAGTTCCAGCTCAGGTCAAGGCACAGCTAAGAGGAAACATAAATGGTGGGGCATCTTGTCTGCTTGTGGCAGGTGGAAGAGGAAGGGAAGATGTTGGAGAGAGTAAACCATGAATAAAGAGGGAAGGGAAGAATGACAATTCTTTAAAACCCAGTCTCTTCTGAGGTTTTCTGGGATTCCCTCACAGTGTTTTGGCTGGATTTAGAAGGAGCTAGTGTACGCTTGTTAGGCAGTGGTAGGGGGTGGTCCAACTTTAGCTATATGGAAATACATTAGGAGATGGAAAAGAAACAAGAACCATACAAAGATCCAGTAGTGCTTGTGTGCCCTCACTGCATTGCTGATAGTGCCAGACTCACAGTCGTTCCTATTTAATGCCTGGGTTCACTTTGCCAGCTTGAGGGTCAAAAGAAAAGAACTCTGCTCTAATGGATTCATCAGCCAGGAGAAGGGAGGAACAACTAGGCTGGGAGATGTTCTGGAAAGAATAGGAGAATGTTCTTGTTTGAAGAGTTTGAAGGACTCTCCCTCCCTGGCCAGTGACTATTTTGTCTTATATGGTAGCCAGCCAATGATGAGAGATGTGGAACTTCCAAAAAGATGCACTTTTCCTCATGTACATGGAAGAATTCTTTTCTGAGAAATAGAGGGTCTTCTCCAGAAAGCAGTAGGTCATATCAGGATGAGTCAGGGAGGGGACAACGGAGAGCGTCCAGAGGTCTCTCTTTCCTAGAATAAATTACAAAGTCCCTGGTCTCCATATCCTACTCTTTCAGATAGCAGAGAGATATGCTCTGATCCATAGTAGCCACTTGGCTTGACTGCACTTCCCTAGGATGCTCTCACTGTAACAGCAGTTTCCCATAGCTACGATCTTCAAATATATCACAGAGTAGGTGACATGTTTTACACTAGGGACTGTGGTTGAGGAGTGGTAATGGAAGGTGCAGAGGGGGAAAGGAGCTGGTGAGACCATGGTTAGAATTAGGAGGAACATTTCAGGGTGACTTGAAAATGATCTTCTTAATGTTCTATAATGGAGTTTGACCTCCAAGCTAGTATTGGGTTAAGAGTGAAAAGCCATGCAAGAATACACATGGCTGCTTGTCCCTTTGATCTATCCTCTACCCATTTCTCTCTTCTTGTTGTGATGTGCCAGTCCCAGATGGCACCCATCCCCATCCTGTTTCCTGTATTCATCTTGCTTCTCACTCCTTGTGCAATTACTCATAGACTGAGCCAGGCTGAGATATATAACAGTATACCTTCAGGTTTGTATAATGCTTTGCCATCTTCAAACTACTTTTATACCCATGATGTCATTTGATGCACACAACTCACCATGAAGGAGGCAATGCAGTGTCATGGTTAAGAACACGGATTCTGGAGGCAGACTATCTCGGTTACAATCCTGCCTCTGCCCCTACTATTGGTGTGACCTGAGGCAAGTGCTTTCATTTCTTCTCTATAAAATGGGCACAATGACCAATTTTTAATATCATGAAACTTTAATGATTTAATCTTTTTTAAAGTTTATTTATTTTGAGAGAGAGTGCAGGAGGGGCGGGGCAGAGGGAGAGACAGAATCCCAAGCAGGCTCCGCACCATCAGTGTGGAGCCTGATGCAGTGCTCAATCTCATGAACTGAGAGATCATGACCTGAGCCAAATTCAAGAGCTCAACCGCTTGAGCCACACAGGTGCCCCATTGATTTAATCTTTGTAAGGTACTTACAACAGGGCCTGGGGTGTGGGAATCACAATTAGCATTACTATCATTATTTTTGTTATCCCAGGTCAACAAAAGAAGAAACCATGGGTTAGATGGGGTAAGTGATCTGCCTAGGTTTCAGAGCTAAAGTTTGACAAGGTTGGGGTTGAACCCAGATCAGCTGGCTTATAGACCCACAGCACAGCAATGCTATATTACTGAGCCAATCAATGTTCTTTGCACAGAACCTTCACCTTCTGGTCTGGAATTCATGGGTATGAACCCCAGAGTAGGTATGCTTTCTATAGTTCCTTCTGATGTGTGCCAGGCACAGTGCTGGGGAATTCCAACTCTAGTCAGAGGAATTGGAACTGGGATGTATCCGACTTCAGTTGCTCTTCTGGATGTAGAGAAGGGAGCTCCAGTGTCCTGAGCTTCTAAGAATTGCTCTGGGTTGGCAGGTCTCTGCTGGCTGAGGCGCTGTCCACAGTGCTGAGGGATCTCAGCAGGGCCTGTGGGCCAGAGCGTTACCATTGCTGCTCATGACTCTGGCAGAGGGGTGTGTAGAGTGGTTGTTCCATGTGTTCCCACAATCCTCAGACAAAGGCATGGTTAGATTTCAAATTTTTCTCTTTAATCCCCAGAAGCACAGAAATTAGGAGGCTGTACAGACTAGAAGAATTATCTACTATCTATTAACCTCTCTGCTTTTCCTGTGAGTGGCATGGAGCACCGAGAGTTTGGGCATACAGCACAGAATGTGCAAGTGTGCACACGTGTGCAGGTGCATGCAGGGTCAATGTGCGCCTGGGCGTCTGTATGCATCTTGGCCGCATCTATATGTATCCCTGTGGTTCTGTACAGGGCCTGTATATATGTGTGAAAGTGTGTGGGTGGGCAGGTCTGTACGTGGCGGCATAGCACCTGTCTGTGTGGGTGGTGTAAGAGTGTGTGTGTGTCCCTGGAGTGTGTGTGTGTGGAAAGTGTGTGGGAGGGGGCTAACAACTGTGGTGTGTGTGGTGCTGGTGGCACTGTAGTTGTGAGGAGTCTAGTCTGCTCAGCTTCATCTTTATGTCTTCCTGAGCCATACTACACACAGCAAGCAGCACCCACAGATGCATACACACACTTGCACTCTCAAGCCTATTCACACCTACTTCTGTATCCACTGACACACAGGTAACCTATCAGCAATATAATACAGCACTCAAACGTGCATGAAAACACTAACTCATGTGCACATAAAACAGGAGCACACTCATGTCCATACGTCTGACAGATTGCACAGAACTGCTCTCTGCTCCCCCTTTCCTCCATTCTATCCCTAATCTTTAGCTTCCCATCTTCCCTGGAACTTGGGATCTTTTGTTCTCTCCCTCCTCTTCCTTGGGAATGGCTTTCCTTGGCCAGGTGCTCTTAGTATATCCATTTACTGGGCTCAGCCTTGGAAACAAAGGAGGGTGTCACTGGCATGACCACTTTTCCTCCCAGAAATGTGGATTTGTTCTCATTAATACAAATCCTGGTTACATGAGGCTCCTGATGGCGCCACCTGCTGGTAGCTGCTACCCAGTGTCTATAACAAGTTGGGGGTGGGGAGCTGGGCACCCTGGAGACAAAAATTAGGGTGAAGCCTAGGGCAACGTGGACACTGGGCTAAGGATGAGTTTGAGGAAGGTGGATTTCATGTGGACAATTTTTGGGAGCTGATTTGGCCAGAAGGAAGAGAAGAACATTCTAGGGATCTCCATGCTG
Organism: Crocuta crocuta; assembly: GCF_008692635.1. Classification (NCBI taxonomy): domain Eukaryota; kingdom Metazoa; phylum Chordata; class Mammalia; order Carnivora; family Hyaenidae; genus Crocuta; species Crocuta crocuta. The sequence goes on along the minus strand of NW_027530004.1, from coordinate 260,571 downwards.
GGAGTTTCGATATGGGAAAGCAAGAGACCTCACATACATATAAACTATGGGTCAACGTGTGTCAGCCTTGAGATGTATGAGAATATGGCACTTATGAGCAGCTTAAGAGGATGTGGACTCTGTAAATATGTACATGTGTAGATATGACATATGTGTGGTTATATGAAGAGATTCTGCCTTGAATGTGTGCATAAAAGCATCCTGCATTTATGTGTGTGATTTTGCACATATGTGTGAGTCCTGACAGTGGGTGTTTGTGCAATGTGTTGCAGCGTGCGTGCGTGTGTGTGTAGATGGGTGTTTTAGTTTTATTAACTTTCCATCTGGTAAAAGCCTGGGCATTCTTATGCTAAATCCTTCAACCTAAACACAGGGCCCTGAGCTTGGGGAGGGTCAATATCTTTTCCTACACTGAAAATTCCTGATTCCCTCTCCCTTCTAAAAGTACTGCCTAGTTTTCAGTTAATAATCAATTTTCTCCCCTTCTCTAAATACCCATAGTTCATGGGGATATAGTTAGGCTCTGGAATTCCATGCATAGAAACCATCATCTCAGCTGAACTAGCCTCTGACTCCTTCTTGTCTTCTAGGGGTACTCCATTTGCCTGGATGATGAATGGCAAACCATCTACTCTGCCCCCTGCCCCCCACCCCATGTGTTTTCTCAGGGCTCATGCCTCAAAGAACCTCCACAAGGGAACAGCAGCCTAGGGCAGAGAAAGGCCCCTTCTCTCCACAGCAAATGGTCTTTTCAAACCAGCCTTCCTCTGTTGGAATGTTGCAGAGGCTTCTTGGTGCCCCTCCATTAACCTTGGGAAGTTGCCAGGAGAGCAGCCGACATGGCAGCCTGCCCCTTTCTCCCCTTTCTCTCCACATTCCTCCTTCTATCAGCTCATTGTCCAGGATTCCCTATGAGACTCTTTTTTCAGTGCCTCAACTGGCCTTCTTCCACAAGACCCTCCTGCCATGGGCTCTTCTGGCAGCTGTGACTACCCCCAATTCCACAAGATTTTCCAAGTTAGTTTCCTAGAAAGGGATTGGGGAGGGAGCTTAGCTTCTAAACCATCAGAAGTCAGGGTTTGGGATGAATTCTTCTTTCCCAAATAATTCCTATCACTATTTATAAATTTCTCCCATCCCACCCCCAGGAATACACCCTTCACAACCATATCCACCAGAATCTCCCACATATCTGGACCTTCCTACGTTGGGCAATCCTGTCTCCTATGCAGATAAATCTTTACTATCTCACATTGTTCCCTAGTTTCTAACCACCTAAAAACAGATACTGGGCTGCAAGCAAGGTTAGAAGTTCAGCAGCATCTTCTAATTTTAAACCAGTGTTGTAGCAGCTGCTACATGTATGTAGTGGCTCATATCATGAGAGATATGAAACCAGACTGCTCTCCTTACTGGGCTTCTGAAATACCTTCTGTGCACAGTGCCTCTTGAATACCTACTATGAACTGACCATTGTATTAACTCTTTAAGCTCACTCTAGTCTTCGGAACAACCCTATTGGCTATTGACTATAAATTTTATGAAGGCAAGAACCATGTCTGCATTGCTCATCCTGCACCTAGCAGAGTGCTTGGCTCACTAACAGGTACTCAATACATACTTGTGAATGCCAGCTGTTGATTAAATGGTTGGACATTTGTGGAATTCCCAGTGAGGCTTAGGGAAGTTACACCAGTTGCTCAAGGATATGTTGTTGGTGAAGTATGTCAGGGATGGAACTTGGGTCTTCTAACTCTGAGTCCAGTAATTGCTCCTTTATAGCATATTTACCTTGTGTCCAAACACCATGGAAACTTGTTGCTGTGGTACCCTCTGCCATGGATGTTTTTTCCAAGAATAAATCCAGTTCTGTCTCTAGGCTCTCCACACCACTCTAAAGCCCAAGAAAGGGAGAAACAGAGAGGAAGAGAGGGAGAGAATTGAGCAATGATGTCTTTGATTGAGGGGGCAGTGAAAGAAGGATGGGGACAGGGGCAAAAGGGGCAGGGGTGAGGATAGGGCATGGCTGATTGGGAGTCAGAGAGGAGGCAGAAGAGTGTAAAGGGGACTGGAGGCAGGGAGGGTGGGGCTGACATTTCCAGATGACCTCTGGCTCACGTCTGGTCCCCAGCCCCTCTCTTCCTGTTTCCTGCACCTGGCAGAGCAATACTGGAGCCAAGGCTCTGGGGAAGGGGTGGAGGGGGAGGCAATGGAATAAAGATGCATTTGGCATCTCTTAGCACTCCCATACAAGGCCCTTTTGTGTGGGGGTTGAGAACCAAGTGTGGAAGGGTCCAAGAATGAGAGGTCTGGGGGGTCGAATGCATGCCAGAAATAGACCCCGTAAAGACCTCCAGCTGTGGCTCCAGAGTTTGTTCTCCTCCCCCATTCCCAGCTCATCCATCTGTGGATCCAAAGCAGAAGCAGAGGCCCCTCCCACACCATTGCTTGGGCTACTTGTCACTCCCCACTCCCCGCAACTCCTTGCCCCTTGGTTTTACTTGAGCCAAGAGAGATGCTTTCTCCTCAGCTTTTTCTTGGGCCCAGACTTGTTTCTCACCACCTCCCTCCTTACCTCTCTAATTAACCCCACACTACTTGTGTTACTCCTATTTGCCTACTCCTCCTTCTCACCTTTCTTAGCTGACCTATTTCTTCACTTCCCCCTAACATAGTCTCTGCTCTAAACATGGAAGCTTCTGCTGTATACCACAGACATGTCAGCCATGCCATTTTATTACCACTTCTGTACACTCATTTCCCATGAATCTCTGTTGAGATTCTACATGTTGGTACTAGGGATACTAGAGAGCAGTAAACTAGTAAAGTCTTTGCCCTCAGGGAGTTACAGATCAGCAGTTTCCCTTGACTGCAGTGCCTCGTTTCATCCATCCTGTCTCTTGTTCTCCTTTATCTGAGATTTGGCTCACATCTCACTTTCTCTACTCAGTGCTCACCTATTTCTACCATCTCCAGCTCCTTGAGGTTCTACAGCAATTCAAGCCTGGGCCACCATCTCTCTCCAGATTCCATGTTGACAGAGTTTATTAAGTGTTGCTCAGGTGGTCATGTTTATCTTTCCAACTAGATACTAAGCTCCTGAGTGATAGGGATCTTGGTCTGTCACTGTTGTGTCCTCCTCAATAGTTAGCACAGTGCTGACTATGAATTGCTCTTCAGTGGCTACTTGTTAATTGGAGAATTCCTTCTTCTGGTATTTCTTGACCTAGGTCCTTCATCTCTCCATTCTTGCATTCTAGCATAACCTGTTTCTTGGTTAGTTCCCCACATCTTTCTGATCTGCTCATGTCAATATTTTGCCAATTTCAATAATGCCAGCTGCTCTAGTCCATGACTCCATATACCTCTGTGGAAGCTTCTGTACTGTACTAAAATCCCTGACAATTCAAAAGTCTTGGGGTAAAGCCAGGTCCAATTTTCCTCCTATATAGTATAATAAGAGCATGGAGGGGCGCCTGGGTGGCTTAGTCGGTTAAGCGTCCCACTTTCGCTTAGGTCATAATCTCGCGGTTCGTGGCTTTGGGCCCCGCGTTGGGCTCTGTGCTGACTGCCAGCTCAGAGCCTGGAGCCTGTTTCAAAGTCTGTGACTCCCTCTCTCTCTGTCCCTCCCCTGCTCACACTGTCTCTCTCTCTCTCCTAGAAATAAATAAAAAAAAATAATAAAGACAACTTAAAAAAAAAAAAAGAGCATGGAGTTGGACTATGGCTTTAGACTATTGGGTCCAGAGACAGAGCAACAGTACATAAGAACCTTTAAATTCCTTTCCTGCAGACCTTCATTGCTATCTTTGGTCAACTGTCCCTTCTGCAAATTGAGAAACTATAACTCAGGCAAAACAATGACCCAGGCCACCAGCTTCCTAGGGCCAGAGCTGGGATGGTTTGGCGGAGTCCTGATTCCTAGCTGTCTTTTAGACTTCTGAATGCCAGAGTGTGTAAGTGCAGCCCATTTGTTTCAGCACCTTGCTGCTGGGCCTTTAGTTATGTGTAGGTAAGAGTATACTCAGGTGGGCCAGAGTTGTCTGGGAGTCCTGGAAATCACATTTTCTATGACGCAGCCCTTGACAAGGTGAGAGGTGGCTGAAGATTGATGGTAGCATATTCTTGTGGGGCACCTCATAAGGAGGGCTGTCATGAGCGCACCTGGGTTCCGTGGACAAATTTGATGCAAAGCAGAGAAACTCCTTTCTTCATTCTTAGATTAAGCAACAGAAACATGAAATATGCCTTCTTTGAGATTGTTCAGAGTTGGCCTGGAAAGCCAAGAAGAAAGAGGAGAGGAATTTGGTATGGCTGAGGGTGCTATTTATCTGGTTTTCAGATAAACTTATCTTACATTGTGGATCTACTTTCTTCCTTGGGCAAGAACCTGCTCCCTTGCCAGGTAGATAAGAATGGAACTGGCACCTGTACACACATATATGATCTGGGCAGGTTGTGGGAGAGTGTCATCTCCTATCTGTTCACTGGTGTGCTGTATCTACCATATGCATATGATTGATAACTAGTGCATAGTTAGGCAAAGTTGTACTGCCCTTCTATAATGGATGCGATTCTGACAGCCCCTCTTCCCATGCATGGGAACTCATCTGGGTGAAATATCATAAAAATGATCCTACAGTGATCAGACAAGTGTCTTTTAAAAATTTTTTATTTTTTATTTTTTTTAAATTATTTTTAATGTTTTATTTATTTTTTAGAGGGAGAGAGAGAGAGGCAGCGTGAGCAGGGGAGGGTCAGAGAGAGAGGGAGACACAGAATCCGAAGCAGGCTCCAGGCTCTGAGCTAGCTGTCAGCACAGAGCCCAATGCGGGGCTTGAACCCACGAACTGTGAGATCATGACCTGAGCCGAAGTCAGACGCTTAACCGACTGAGCCATCCAGGCCCCCCTAGAACAAGTGTCTTAAGCCATGAAGAACTGGATGTGTCTCTGGGCCAGTCATTATGACCTAACCAAGATGTAGTCTTTAGGGAAAGTGGGAACAGAGTAGGGAACGTTTTGAACCTCTGAAAAATTTGAATCATAATTTAATTTGAATTTTATTCAGACAAAATCTTCAGGAATTTATTTTTGGAGAGGGCAAAGTGGATTGTTCGAATAGCTACTTGTGTCCAGAAAAACAATTTATGACCAGAGGTCACCTGCCCAAGAGGGATCTGGGAGAGAAATAAGCCAAGAAGGGGGCCTGTAAAATTCTGTGAGCATTTTGAGCTGAGATGGAAAATTCTTATCATAAGAAGTTTTGAGAATCCTGTGAAGTTTTCTCCACTTCTCCTATATCAGATCTTAAGATTAGATATTTTATGTTGGAAATCCAATTTCCTTTGTTTTCTTCTCTCTTTCCAAGTTCTTTTAAAACATGCTGACTGGTCCCTGCCGAATTAAGAGAAAACAAGGTGAAAGGATTTGCTTCACACGTGGGCTAGACTTTTTTTTTTCCTGAGAGAGAGAGAGAGACAGAGAGAGAGAGAGAGAAAATGTGTGAACAGGGGAGGGCCAGAGAGAGAAGGAAGCACAGAATCCGAAACAGGCTCCAGGGTCTGAGCTAGCTGTCAGCACAGAGCCCGACGCGGGGCTTGAACCCACGAACCATGAGATCATGACCTGAGCCAAAGTTGGATGCTTAACCTACTGAGCCACCCAGACACCCCTGGGCTAGACTTTTATAAGGGTGGAGTTTACATCCCTGTGTGCCCGGGACTAGTGGCAGCAGCCTGAATTGAAGTGAGAAAATTCTAAGATCTAGATAGTGTTTGCAAACCTTGTCTTTGTAGGAATTTTCTCTAAAGCTCATTTTTGGTTTGCAATCCCTACCAAAATAACATTAGCATTCTTCACAGAACTAAAACAAACAATCCTAAAATTTGTATGGAACCAAAAAAGACCCCAAATAGCCAAAGCAAACTTGAAAAAGAAACCCAAAGCTAGAGGCATCACACTCCGGACTTTAAGATGTATTACAAAGCTGTAATCATCCAGACAGTATGGTGCTGGCACAAAAACAGACACTCAGATCAATGGAACAGAATAGAGAGCCCAGAAATGGATGGCCAACTAATCTTTGACAAAGCAGGAAAGAATATCCAGTGGAATAAAGACAGTCTCTTCAGCAAATGGTGCTGGGAAAATTGGACAGCGACATGCAGAAAAATGAATCTGGACCACTTTCTTACACCATACACAAAAATAAACTTAAAATGGATGAAAATGGGTCTCCTGGGTGGCTCAGTTGGTTAAACATCTGATTTCAGCTCAGGTCAGGATCTCACAGTTTGCGGGTTCAGGCCCCACGTTGGGCTCTGTACTGACAGCTCAGAGCCTGGAGCCTGTTTTGGATCTGTGTATCCCTCTCTCCCTGCCCCTCTACCCCTCGTGCTCTGTCTCTCTCTCTCTCAAAAATAAATAAACATAAAAAATTTAAAAATGGATGAAAGACCTAAATGTAAGAAAGGAAGCCATCGAAATCCTAGATAAAGCAGACAAAAACCTCTTTGACATCAGCTGCCACAACTTACTCAACACATCTCCGGAGGCAAGGGAAACAAAAGCAAAAATGAACTATTGGGACCTCATCAAAATAAAAAGCTTCTGCACAGTGAAGGAAACAATCAGAGAAACTAAAAGGCAACCAAGAGAAAGGGAGAAGATATTTGCAAATGACATATCAGATAAGGGGTTAGTATCCAAAATCTATAAGGAGCTTATCAAATTCAACACCCCAAAACCAAATAATCCAGTGAAGAAATGGGCAAAAGACATGAATAGACACTTCTCCAAAGACAACATCCAGATGGTGAACAGACACATGAAAAAATGTTCAACATCACTCATCATCAGGGAAAGATAAGTCAAAACCACAATGAGAAACCACCTTGCACCTGTCAGAATGGCTAACATTAACAACTCAGGCAACAACAGATGTTGGTGAGAATGCAGAGAAAGAGGATCTCTTTTGCATTGCTGGTGGGAATGCAAACTGGTGCAGCCACTCTGGAAAACAGTATGGAAAACATCTTCCATTTGGCTTTATTGGGATGTCAGCTCTTGGAACCCAGCCTCCATGCTGTGAGGAAGTCCAAGCAGCCTATAGAGAAGCCCACGTGGAGAAGAACTACAGCATTGCCTAGAGCTTTGGCTAATAGCCAGCATCAACTTGCTAGCTATGTGAGTAAGCCATCTTGAAACATGGCCTCCATCCTCTAGTTGGTCAGATACCATACGAAGTAGACAAGAGCTGCCCCCACCAAGCTCTGTCCAAATTGCAGATTTTTAAGGAAACAAATGACTCTTGTTGTTTTAAGTCACTACATTTTGGTATGGTTTTCTATATGGTAAGATAACTGGTACAGTTCCCTAATTATATAAACACTAAACATGCTTTTTGGTGCTTATTTTGGGTAAATTGCTTTGACTTAGAGCTGCCTCTCTTCCTCACAAGCAGCTGTCCCAACAACTGTTCTAACCTAGATTCTACAGAGATGTCTGGAACTGCTGAGGAAGCTAAGTGATGATAGGTGAGTGGACTATTGCTTTTGAGTCCTACTTGCTCAGAGGATATGAGGAGGGAGTAAGGATGGTGTCTTCCTCTCTTAGATTTGAAGCTTCTGTCAGCTCCAAGGGCCTATGGAGATGTGTTTTTTTCATAGAGTAACTGATAAGACTAGCATTTTGTATTCCCAAAAAAGAAAGGATGCTGTATACTCCTATACCTGATATGTATACACTGTGTTTATTACTGTCATTGATGATTAATCAGGTACATCTAGGAGCTGCCCATGGGAGAGGCCCCATTCTTCCCTAATATCCCTCTTGGACAGCTGGGGTCCATGCTTATCTCAAATACTCCACTGGATGTGTCCATGCCAGAAAGGGTCTGCCATCCTTCCTAGGTCCAGAAATTAGCCGTATGCCAGGAGGGGAATGTTTGCTTGGACTTATTCCTCACTATGACTTGGAACAGTATAACTCTTTTGACTTGAGGTGAAACCAAACTGAGACATATCTGATGATGATGGTGCTGGTGATGCTATTAAATGTTCGCTTTGTATCTCAATTTTCTTTCCTTTGCTTTCTATCTTCACTCTCTTGTTCCACTTTATCTCCAATAGTCTTATTCAGAAGAAATTTAGTCTCTTTTTTAGATAGTTCCTTTGTACACATTCCCAACCCAACTCATGCTTTCAAGCTTATGTTTTTTTTTTCCTCCTGCCAATCTGACAGACCGTTTTAATTCCTTAGCAGAAACCACCATAGTGAGTAGGACAAAGTAGATGGCCAAGCAGATGCAATCAAGATGGGTGGTGAGAGTGGCTCCATCTTTTTCCTTACCCTGCAGGCCACTGGAAGAATATTTTCCTGAGCACAGATGCTTTCCACTCCTCTGCCTTCCTTATGGAACTGGGGCTTGCTCTTGGGAATCCAGCATGTCTCTCTACTCCAGTTAGCTGCTTAGAAGTTTTGGAAAGCGAAGAATTCTGTTATCAGTACTTCTGCAAATGGATCTCAGTAAGGCTTTATAGCCGTAGAATCCTGGGAAAGTATATGTGTTTGTGTGTTTATGTATACGTTGAGGGTGAAGTTGTCATTCTTTGGCATGCTAGCTGGGAATTAGCCCATCAATGGGGGCTCAGAGCTTCCAATTCACTTCATATTCCCTAGAAAGGCATCTAGGCAGAGAAAGAGAAACTAAAGCAAAGGCCCAAGGAGAGATAGCCTCAGAGTTATGCATCTTGAGTGTGTTTGCAGGACTGGAGTAGGTGGGGTAGGGTAGGATGTTCTGGTTCTCCAGATTATATCNTGTGTGTGGGGCTGGGGGTGGGGGTGGGGGTGGTGGTGGTGGTAGTGGGGAATCCGAATTTTCCACCTCCTTCCTGGCTATGAGCTAAAAGGGCTCAGGTTTCCGGGAAGGCTGTTCATCTAACATTCAAGGCCGCTTTTGATGCATGTTGTGTGTGGATGTGTTTTCCCAGAAGTAAGTGTCATTCTTGTTCTTTTAGCTTCATGTCCTAGAGCCAGTGCTTTGTGTCCAGTGAATGCTTTGAGAGGTTGAAATTCCTTAACTCCCCTTTGCTGTCCCTGTGTTTTCCTTCCTTGGTCCACAGCCCATCCTAGGGAACTGTGCCACTCTCACATTGCTTTCACTCCTTGAAAGAACAAACATCTTCACTGCAGCCTCAGAACACTGGTGTGAGGTGATTGTTTATAGTAGATGTTTCCATGACACTCATTTATTTCTTCTGCAGATACAACTGTGTTGGGGGAGGGGATAAGAGGTTAGAGTAGAGAGACTGAGAAATATGGAGACCTTACAGTTGCCTCGTCTATCTTTCTCTCTAGGAGTAAGAAGTCCATCTGCCCCTTTCCCTGGGTCCCTCCATCCCAAACCCCTAAACTGCTCTACAAATCCATCTTGGCTTCATGATGCTGTGATGGAGCTAAATCCTCAGATAGGTGGGGAGGGGAGGAATTTTATGCGTGAAGAAGCAGCCTTTTTTAATAGAAGGGGAAAAAAACTTTTATTGCTCAAAGTAGAGATTTAGTAATGATGAGCAACAATGACCTGCACTGGGGGTGGCAGTATGTGTGTGTACGTGTGTTCCGGGGTGGGGGGTGGGGTCTCTGACACTCCCTCAGCTGAGCCAGTGACTCATTCTAAATTGGAGCGACTTTTGGAGGTCATTTTAGTCATCCCCCTGCCTTCAGGCCGGATGAAGCTTAACTTAACAATACCACGTTTGGGTGGAAGCAGGTGCGTTGCTGAGGGAAGAACGTCCAGATGTGGAAAGGAGTGTGTGTGTGTGGGGTGGGGGTAGGGGGTGGTATTGTGTGACCTCTTTGGAAAGATCTCCAGCGAAGGACGTTCCCTAGCTTTCCCAGGCTGCCTGTTCATGGGTTTCCCCATCATTGAATCAGCACGGTCCTCCAGGGAACTGCTTTTTTGTTGGTTGGAAACCGGATGTTGGGTTCCCTGGGTGGGCGGGGGCGACGTCCCCTTGGATCTATCTAGGATAATTGAGATTCCTGGGGTCCCGTTAGCCAGCCCGAGAAGCTACCATTTCCTTCACCAGAAACTTGCCATGCAGTGTGAGCAGAGAACAGAACAGAGCAGAGACGCTACAACGCCTTCTCCCTGGCAATGCGCATGATTCTGCGGCTCTGTGCTCACCACACTTCAACGCACCTTGAAATGGGCTCGCCTCCTTCGCGCCACGAAGGACAGACTTTGGAACCAATCGGCCCCCAGGCTTGCGAGCAGTGTCCAATGGGCGGGCTGTGGGGGCGGTCCCGGAGGCCCGGCCCCGTTAGGTTTCACCCTGGAGCTGGCTGCGCTCTGCCTGGGCTAGTAGTGCAGGTGCCGCTGCGCCGGGGGCCGGGGAGGCTGCGCGCCGAGCCGAGCGGAGCCGGGGAGGGATGGAGAGCGGGCCGGCGGGGCTGCAGGAGCACCGGCGCGGGGCGTAGGCGGGCGCGAGCGGGCGTGAGCAGGCGCTCGGGCGCGAGAAGTGTGCGGGAGCCGGAGCACTTTGCGATAGGATGAGGCTCTTGGCTGGCGCGCGGTAGTACTATGATTTGGTATGTGGCCACTTTGATAGCAAGTGTGATCAGCACCCGAGGTCTTGCGGCTCAAGGTGAGTTGAAGTGCAGCGCCGCTCCTCTGGCCCTCCCCGGCGTCAGCCCCTTCGTCTTCGCTTCGGGCTCTCCGGCCCCGCTGCGCGTTGCGCCTTTCCGCTGGCGAGGCTCTGGCTCGGGTGAGGCGCGCTCCGGGGCACTGCCGGGAAGTGCTGGGGGCCGCGGGCCGGAGGGGCCGGGCGGGAAGGGGCCCGAGTCCAAAGGCTGCCTGGCACTCGGGAAAAGATCTTGGCATCCAGGTTGACTTTGCCCACCTTCGGCCCCAGGGCTTCATACCGGCGTGCGGAGCCAGATGCTCTTTGCCAGAGCAGCCGCCTCCTCTAGCGTTGGGGAGTCGGCGGTTTTTCCAACTCTGGCTGCCGGGTAGTTTGCGGGTCTTTGGGCAGGCTGCAGCACGCTGGAGCCCCGCGCTGCGCCACCGTTCCGCAGATCAGCCTTGGGACTGTCGGCACCCGCCGCTAGCTAGCTAAAGGGACTGGTTTTTCGGCCCTGCGGGCGCCCCAACTCAACTCGCACCCCTTCTGGTCACACATCCTGGCAGCTAGGGGTCCGATTCCCCTCGCGGGGTTGGGGGCGCACGGAGCCCCGAGAGAGAGGAGCAGGTTAAGCGCGGGAGTCTCTTGGCCGGCTCCGAGGAGTGTCCGCTTTTGCCCGCCCCGGTCTTAGCCGCACCTGGGCCCCGGCCAGGCAAAAGTTCCCTAGGAGCGGGCCCCCGCCGCTCGGACTCCACGCCTCCCTTCCAGGCTGTGAGACAGAGCTGGCTGGGGGTCCCCACTGCCGCAGCTCGGAGCGGAGGGAGGTTTCTCTTTTTCTGATTTTCCCTGTCTGAGCTGGGGAAGAGACCAGAAGGAAGCCAGAGAGTTGGTTGATGCGTGCGTGAGCGCGCGCGCTTTTGCTTTGGAGACGGGCAAAGCGACCTACAAGCCTCTGGGTGGCACCCCAGGCTCTCGGCCCTTGTATGGAAGTAGGAGCGGAGCCCGGAGGGTGCGAGGACTCTGAGCTCACCGTTTTCAGCACGCAGACACGACCCAGCTGCGGGCAAGTTCACAAAGCTGGGAGGAGAGGAGAGCGGGGAGAAAACCCGTTGATGGGTAGGCGTCAGCAGGGAGGACCCGGCAGGGAGAGGCCCCGCTCCCAGCCGCTCTAGCGCACGGGGTGGGGTGGGGGTCGCTGGAGGCGGCTTTTACAGACCGGATCGTCTACTTGTCTGGCCGAGTGTAGAGGCAGAGGGTAATGATTTGAGAAAGTTTCTAGAATGGATTGTCTTCCATGCTATTGGAGGAGGGGAGTGAGTCTGAAACCCGAGCCAGAGGAAGGCGAAGGGAGGGTGATTTTGTTAAATGGTATGTTGACTTGGATGGTTTTAAAACTCCATTTGTCAGATGGGAAAACTGAGGCCAGGGAGACTCAAAAGCTTATGAAACGGAGGTGGGTGTGAGGTCGGTCAAGTTGTGTGTGAGGATCTGTCCTTAGCTTCAGCTTCCTCCTTTTCCCTATTTCCCTGTAGGCTTCCAATGCCCTGATCCTCCTCCCCTCCAGTTTTTGGTACGTTCCTGCTATGGGACTGTCGCTGAAAGCACAAAGGAGCTGCTGGGATCTTTGAATAAAAAAGAGACACTGAAAGGAGGCTCTGAAATAGCTTTCTAATCGGAGAAATCAGGGTGAGGGGAATGGACTTTGTGCAAGTTTAAGCACAGGATAAAGGCAAATGGGTTTATATTGCAGCAACACACAGAATGGCTAGATAGAAGGCAGGACTTCCCAACATTGAAGGTTGTTGGGCATGAAGGTTATACCTTCATTCTGGGTCTGGAGAGGTCCTTCTGTCTGGGATGCCTTGACATGCACCCTTGAGCCTGCCACCTCTATTGGTCTTGGGGTCCTATTAGCTTAAAAAGCCAATCTATATGGTAGTTGAGGACTTTAGGTATAGAGTCAAATGATCTGGTTTCATATCTTGGCTCTGCCACTTGCTGGCCCTGTGACCTTGGACAAGTTGCTCAACCTTTTAAATGTCACTTTCCTCAATGGAAAGATTGGCTTAGCAGTATGAGCTTGCAAGGGTTTTTGATGAGCATTAATGATGTAAAGAAATGAATGACTACCTGTTATGTAGTAAGTGCTCAATAAATGTGAACATTATTATTATTATTACATTCAGCATCTGTGGGGTTCCAGGCCCCTTCTCAGTTTCTTATCCTTGGACCATTCAGGGGATTGGGAGCTGGAAGTGTGTTGAGGGAAGTTCAGAAGGCTGCCTCTGTAGGAATCAAGTACCCTTTCGCAGGCTGACCTTGCCTGGGCAGAACCGCTTGCTCCTCTGAATCCCAGGGAGGTGTGCAGAGGGTGTGCAGATCTCAGGACTGCTTGAAAGTCCTTTGAGAGATCTGCAAAACCGAGAGTTTTGTCAGTGGCCAGAGGTTTGTGGGAAGGACACTGGGAGCCCAGGAGCCAAGCAGGTCTTCGCATCACAGCCTCTGGGGGGAGGGAGGGGAGACCTGTGTGGCAGGGTTTTGGCTCACATGGGCAATACCAGCTACTGTTCAAATGCTGGCTCTGTGTGAGAGCTCAGCTCTTCTCTGACTGGCAGAGGTGACTTATGGGGAGATTCCTGACAGGGAGGGACTTTCAGATGCCACCTTTAGGGTTTGGCTGAAGCAAGGGCTGCTCTAGCAGAGGGATAAAAGGGAATGGGTCCCTAAGGCAGTGTTGGGTTGGGACAGTTAGGGATGAGCTCCGCATTTGACTTTGATCATGTGTGTCTGGGAGGTGATTGAGGTCAGTGGAGAGGTTGGGGAGGGTAGGGAGAAGATAGGCATCTGGAATCTGGCAAATGGTGATTGGAAACTCAATATCCCAGACCGAGGAAGCTTGGGGGAGGACCCTGGGCCATGCCTAGATGACTCTGGACCTAGCACAGGGAAGAAGAAGTCTAGGCCTTTATTCCCAAGGCTGCCTCCTCTTGTCTACCAGAGGTTCTGTGGTTGGATTATCTCTGACTGCGGTGTCCCCAAATAAAGTGGGGTTCTGATCAGATCCTGCTGTAGACCGCCTGGCCTTAACTCTCCCTTCTTCCCTTTGCCAATGAAGATGGGAGGGAGGAGATTTAGCCCAGGAGGCTGCTAGCAAGACCCCATGGGCAGTCTGTCAGCAAAGGACTCTGCTCAGCAAGTAGCCAAGTGGTATGTGTCTGCGTGTGCGCCTGTGTGTACACCCCCCGCACACACGCCAGAGGCAGGGGTGTGTCTGGCAGCATGTGCCCTGCGAGAAGCTGAGGAAGGGATGTGTTGGAAAGGGCATGGCAGAGGGGCAGTGGGAAGAATCAGCTTTCGGCTCCTGGCCTGAGGCCCAACGTGTGCCGGACTTGGAGTAGGCAGGTCCCAGGGCTCGGTGGTTTCATGTTTGTGGCTCTGAGACAGAAAGCTGGGATCTGGTTACCCAAGGAGCAGAGGCTGCCTCACTGGGGAGATGCTGAAACTCAGCATGTCTCTGCTCCTCCCTCTTTCCTGGCTCCTGGCACTGCTCTCCTGATGCCTGTGTTTTCTGCCCCCCTGCCTACCCCAGCCGGGGTGCGGCTCTCAGAGCCTGGCCTACTGCTCTCTCTTCTCCCTTGGCTCTGTCTTTCTCAGGCCTGCTGGCTGCTGCTTCTCTCTCCCAGCCTTCCTGTGTGCTGGTGGGGGAGGGGAGTGAAGGCAGGGAGAAAAGTCCTAAAGGAGGGTAGGCCCGAGATTTAACGCACTTCTCTTCCCCTTGAAAGTCTCCTCTCTTCCTGTGACCTTCTCATGTTGGGGCCCAGGGTCTCGGGGGGCAGTTTTCTTCTGTCTGTCCCTAGCATGGGTTAAGCAGCTTGTTTGAAGAGCGGATCTGAATTATGAAAAGAGCTGTAATTGGTGTGAGCTGTCTGGAGATGTATGCACATGCCAGTTTGTGTGTGCACGTTTGCATGTGTGTGTGTACCAGTGTCTGTGCTTTTATGTGTGTGCATACATCTGTTTGTGTGTATGCACATGTGTGTTTGCATGCATATGTATAGGAATGCAGGATGACAGGGGGACAGTTAGGCTCCAGGCACGAGGTGGGGAGTCATTTCCCTCCAAGTACTATGGTTGGCAGCCAGACTATACTCAGCAGACACCTTACTTTCCTCATACCCCTGCTCTGTACCTGAGTTTAGGCAGTTCAGAAGTTTCCAAAGTTGGAGACTCAGCCCAGCAGCTGGACTGAAGGATGCCTGAGGTCCCTGAGAGAAAGCCCAAATAGGGGGATAAACCCAGGCAGAGCTCCAGGGAACACAAAATGGGCCTGTCTTGCTACAGTGGGCTCTGGCATCAGTTGCCTGTTACCCTGGTGCACTCTAGAGTAGAGAAGGGGCTGGGTCCCTGGGGAGATGGGAGAGGGTACTGGGGCTGCAGAGACAGCTTGTAGCCTGGCCCCCTCAGGGGCACTGCCCACGGGTGCCAGCACGATCTGCCCAAGGCAGCTGACCTATTTTTCTTAGGAATCTTCCTGCTTTTCTGTTCTCTTTTGCGTGAATAAGCAGGAGACTGGTGAGCAGAGACAGGGCCTCTGTAAGGGTTTTGGAGAAAAATTCCATGTGAGCCAAAGCTTTGAGGGAAATGCCGGCCAGACTAACTGTCCTTCTGAGAAGAGAGAGGACTGGGATAGTCCCCTCTGCCTGTCATTGTATTCTCCAGCACCCCCTCCCCCCTATTTCCCCTTATTTCCCTCCTGGTCACAGGCACTCACCAGGAAGGTCTGTGGCAGACAGCTTGCACACAGGCCTGTCTTCACAAATTCTGAGGTGAGCCACTGTCCTCGTTTTCTGGCTTCAGAGTAGGGAATGCTGATGCCTCACTGTGAGTAAATATGAGGCTTCAATTTCCCACTTTCTTATCTTGTCTTCCCTGGGGAAAGGAGGGTGGCCTGATGGCAGGCAGAGCCCACAGTGCCCTCACCTGGCTGGGTCTGCCTGTCTGTTGGCTCTGGAGCACACACATGCACTTGGCCAGGCGTGAGTNTGCCTTTCAGTTGAAGAACCATTAAAGGAGCAGAGCGGAGGTTGAATTACTGACTGCTTCCTGTCAGTGGCTCATGGGGAAAAGGCTCTTGGAAATACAATCTAGCCGAGAGCAAATTAAGGTTGCTAATAGCATCACAGCCTCATGGGCTGCTAGGGGAGCCCAGCCAAGAGGGTTAGGAAGGAGGCACCCACAGGAGGAAGGAGGCCTGCAGTTCCTGCCCCTCCCTCCCCAATGCCTTGCTGTTTGGAAGATGGGAGGCTTTGCTGGCTAGGGCTGGTCTGGGCTCACCTGACCTCTGACTTCCCACCCTGGGAGGTTTGATGAGGCGTGGGGGCCAGAAGGGCTGTGAGGACACCGATAGGGGAGACCATGGAAGGTGGGGAGTTTTCTGAGAACTTGCCTAGCCTGGGTGTGGGGGCCCTTGCTGGAGGCAAGGATGATGGCCAGATGACCTCTAGCCCAGCTTCCTTCTGGAAAGAACAAGGACATGACCAGATGTTTTGGGCACAGGCCTCTTGTGCATCTCCTACTTGTAGAGTGTTCTTTGCTCTAGGCAACAGGGAGTATGTCCTCTCCTTTCCTCTTGCCATCCCTCTGGGCGTGTACCTCTGTGGGAGGCTTCCTGGAATCTCCTGGAGCCTCCTGGCTTGTTGGGGAGGAGCGATTGGGGGACTATTGGGGGCTGTGCCTTTTTTGGACTCAGCAGGGATTATTTTTAGGCTGGCAGATGGAGGTGGCGGTGGCTGTCGCTGGTATTATTAGACAACAGGCCTGTGGTTTGGGAGTCTGGTGCCCAGAGGATGAGGGGGCTGGGGATAAAGAGGAGGGAGGGAGAGGAGAGGAGGAGGAGGAGGAGGCCGCAGAGGAGGAGGAGGCGGCTGTGGCAGCGGGGCTCCAGTAAGGACTTGTGCTCATGAGTGACGGAGGCTGGTTCTCACCCGGTGGTCTTCCCTCATGGCAGCCACTGCCAGACGTAGCGAGAGGCTGCCGAGCGATGCTGAGCCCAGAGACAGCCAGAGACCATCAGTGCATTCTGAAACAGACCCACCTTGTCATCCTTCTCTGGTTCTGGGCTGCATGGGTCTGGCTGTTGGAACCTAAGCAGAGTGCGTAGTGGAGAAGGTCTGCCCCCTGACTCAGGGAGGAAAGGGGAGCAGGGCTGTGTCTGGGGTGCAGTGTGGGAGAGGCTGTGGTGCCTGGGCTTGTGGTTGGTCAGGATAGTGTCAATGAGTGTGGGCAAAGGGGAGGAGGAAACAGAGCAGCTGGAGCCTGACTCCCCTACCTGTACCTGAGTGACTTGGCTGAGCCAGGTCGCCTCCCAGTTTGCTCATTTGTGAAAAAGAGCTGGTAGTATTTCTGTCAGGTGGGCATTGTGAGCATTAAGTGAAATCTGTGTTACATGCCAGGCACAGAGCCTGGTATGTGGTAGGTATTTAGAGGAAGTTTGGTTGCTTGACAGCTGAAGCTCTCCCTGCCCTGGCTCCTAGACCTTCTCAGACATTTGGTGTTTCTCATTCTTAGGTACCCTTCCTCCCCCAGCTCTGCCCTGGTGGGAGAGCCTGAGGCTGTAAGTGTGGGGCACAAGGACTGTGCCAGGGCCTGGCTCCTCATGGTTCTGTGTTCACAGGGGATCCAATGGCAGCCTGGACTCGGCTGCCCACTGGGTACCACCTGGCCTAGAGAGCAAGAGATCTGTATCCTATGGGCTTCCTGAAAGGTCAGCCAGACCGCAGGGGCTACCTCGTCTTCCTTTGCTCTCCTGATTTCTCTACCATATCCTGGGAAAACAGCTCCAAAGTGGGCTGGGCAGGGCCCCAAGATGCAGATTTGCTCGGCTCAGGGTACACTGCTGTTTCCTGAGTTCTCTAAGACAGGTATGTAGAGTCCAGGACACCTCATGGCCTCCTACTGCCCTCACCCCTGCAGATGCCAGTTTCCCCTTTGAGGTTGTTGCCACATCTCTTTGGGCTGTTTGGGCTTCTTTGGTGGGGAAGGGGCCCGGGGGTGTCTCCCCCTGTTGCATCCCCTCCTCACCTCAGGTCACTCTCCACCCTTTCCTTCCCCTCCCCTTGCCCGCTGCCCACTGGCAGTTGCTCCTGTCAGCTCTGCTGGGGAGAAGCCCACTTGCTCCCTGAACGAATAGCCTCCGCTTTGTCCTCCTCCTGGTTCTGGGCTCCTGTGAAGGCCTATGTCTCTGGGTCACCTGTGCCCCAGAGTTCTCTCTCTTGCCATGGACTGGGCTCTGCCTGTGTTGGGTTTGCACTGTGTCTGTCCCTATGTCTCTCTCTTTCCTGGTTTCTTGAGTCTCTTTCAAAGTCTTCAATTTGGGTTTGGTGTCCTAGGTGAGAGTTTCTCTGTCTCTCCTCCATCAAGCCCCTCTTCCCTGCTTACTGCTGTCCTCTTTACTTTTGTTTTCTTGCTTTGAGCTTTTCTAGAGAAACTGTCTCATTAGGCATGCTTTGGCTCAGAAAGGATCAGGCTTAGGAAGAAGTGCTTGTAGGTGATGGAGTGTAAGAGTGTCGTGTGTGTACATGCATGTGCGTGAGCACGCGCGCGCGCACGCACACACACACACACACACTGAGGAGTTGAGGAAGGTGATAAATATTTCAGGGTTCAGAAAACCAAAAGGGTTGGACCAAGTGCAGAGGTTGGGCCAGGAGCTCCCACCCCTGTGCTTTCTTCTTGGGAAACTACCTCTTTCTGCCTTGCTTATCATCCTTGGGATGCTTATCTCACTGAGTCTTCTCTCCAGCTGCTTGTCCCTGGTTGAAAGGGTCTTTGTGCAGAGATGAGGGGTAGGGCTGACTGGCTTGGGGGTGGGCCTTCCGTTGGTGCTCAGTCCTGAGCCCAGGGGCTGGCTGGGGGTAGGTGTGGAAACTTGGAGCCAGCCCCAGTGCTGGGGAGGTGTGAAAGAGGCTGCCTCACTGCCAGGAGGTGAGAATGAAGCAGCACTGAGCAGCAGGCACTGGGAACCCATTTTGGAGCCAACCTACCTCCTGGCATTGCCCTCCAGAGCCCTCAACCCCAGTAGCCAAGGTGTTACAAAGCCAAGTTTCACTGCTAAAAGTGGGGAACCACCTGCTCAGCAGACCTGGTCATCTCCTTTGCTCCTCCTCCTCTTGCCTTAGGCTCTAAGGGCCAAAGCCCTAGGAAGGGGCCCCCTTCTGTGGCCAGCCTCTGTCCTGCACACCAGGTAACTAGGCCCTGGAATACTTCCTTCCTCTTCCCCCAGGCTCCTGTATTTCCTCTTTTTACCTCCTGGAAAGTCTGCGCTATACACATTCACTTACACACGTATACACACTCATATATGTACACACACATCCCCCCCCTCCCACTCATCCATGTTCTTTTGCCAAGAGCTACTCGTATGCACACATG
The DNA here is from genome assembly GCF_008692635.1 of Crocuta crocuta. Taxonomy (NCBI): domain Eukaryota; kingdom Metazoa; phylum Chordata; class Mammalia; order Carnivora; family Hyaenidae; genus Crocuta; species Crocuta crocuta. Next base: position 241,517 of record NW_027530004.1, on the reverse strand, counting down.
TATGTATCCTCATATACATCCTTTTGCCAAGAGCAGCCTCATGCACACACACTCACACATGCACACACACATTGCTCCCCCTGCTCACACATGGTGCCCACTGTTTGCCCATTCCTACTGGGTCCATGATCAGCCTTTGTGCTCCTGGAGTCTGGGAGGCAGGCTCTGTCCCTATCTCGGTTCCTCTGGGGTTGTGGGGGAGGTGCCTACTGCAGCTGGGCCTTCTCCGAGCTTTCCCGGAGGGGTTGGAATTCAAACCCAGCCTGAAGCAAGGTTGGGGGTGGGGGGAATTGGGAAACCTGCTGGGGCCTCAGGCAGGTGAGTGCAACACTCTGCTCTGCTCCAAAAATACTCTGTGATCTTAGCTCTTTCTCTAGAAAACAGTGATGTCACCAGTAGCCAATCAGCTTCTAGAAGGGCCTGCCTCCTCCTCCTTCCGCAACTTAGGGAGGAGAGGGAGAGGGGGATGGGGAGGGAGAGAAGGAGAGACATAGAGATGAACAGACAACATGTAGACAGACACAGAGAGATGCAAATACAGAAAGATAAGCACACAGAGGTACTTCCTCACAGAGAAGCAGGCAGAAGCCCTTCTCAGTGCATAGATGAAAAGAAATTCACATATTTCCCCCAAAACACAAACCAAGAAAGACAAGTAGAAGCATCCACATAGAGGGAGAGCTAAAGAGGAAGAGACAGAGACACAGAGACTTGAAGAGTGGAATGGCACAGAGAGACATGGAGAAGGAGTAGAAGAGAGAGAGAGAGAGAGAGACTATTGTCTCAGAGCCAGAGAGACAGAGTCAGAGAGACACATAGAAGGACCCAGAGAGACAGAGACATGAAGCAAGGAGAGAGATGAGAAAAGGAGAGAGGCAGGAGCACATAGGGGTCAGAGCTGCAGTAAGAGTCAGATGCAGAAGCTTCATGACAGACAGACAGACAGACAGACAGACAGACATGCTGTTCTTCTGGACATCCTTTCTGGGTTGGGAGGGCCCGTCAGCTCTTGGCTTTGTGCCTCTAGTAGAGCAGCTGCTGTCCTTGGTGCTGCCTGGAGGGGCCCAGCAGGGCCTCGGAGGGGAGGCGAGTTTGGATGGGGAGAGCTGTGGTCTTTTATGGAGTTGTGTTGGATAGTGTGAAGGAAACCAGGAGGGAGAGGCTTCGCTATGCTGTCCCTTTCACTGGGAAGCAAGCTGGACAAGGTGACTTTGTGGGCATGGAGGCCTCGTGTGGGAGGGAGCAGTTTCAGGCTGGAGGTGGGGTGGCACACCTTGTAGGGGCTCGGGAGCAGGCTGATCGGTGAGAGAAGCAGTGCCTGAATTAGCCTGTCCTGTGTGTCCACCAGCTTGGGGATGGGGGTGGGTCTCTCTCCACTTTGCTCTCCTGTTGCCAAGAGGATAGGCTCACCCTAACCAGCCGAATGTTTTATCTACCAAAAGGTGGGGTGGTTTCCCCTTAACTGGCTGAGCTTAGCAGCCCCAGTGTCTTGTTCTATCGCCAGCATCCTGCTATCCTAATGGTGATGTCTTGGGCTTGGAAATTAGAGGGCTGGAGGCCTCTCCTATTCCCCTCTTTGCGGCAGGTGCAGTGGGGCATGGGAGGGAGGGGCCTGGAGAGGCTAGTCAGGCCTATGGGGTTTTCCCTCTGGTGTTGCCATGAGCAGCCTCTGCTCAGCTTGTTAGGGATTCCCCTGCTCCTGTATGGAGTACTCTTGTTTTGTGCTGCGAACATCAGGCTGAGCTGGGGGTGGGGCGTAGGAGGAGGCTGGCTCTGCAGTTCCTACCAGGCTCTGGTGGGAAGCATCCTGCACAGGAAGAGATTCCATGTTTACCCTCCACTACAGCAGGCTTCTGTTACCCAGGCTGCGGGTCTCCACTGAGAGGCTGAGTCCCCTCCACTTTCTCAGTAGCCAGAATCCTTAGGACTGTTAGGAGATTCAAAGGGGAAGGACATGGTCATGGCTCTGCTCTTTGGGGCTGGGGAGGGAAGGTTTGGCTTGTAGGACTGGAAAGAACTGCTTCTCTCTCCTCTTCTGTCCCCCTTCCTCCCCCTCTCAGGCTCAGGGATAGCTGGGGCCCCCAGGGCTGTTAGAGGTATGAGCAGAGAGGGGAATAAAGAGGTCAGGGTGCATTGGGGACCTTCTGGAGAGTGACTGGACTCCTTTTCAAGAGGAGAATTGGGGTAGCTGCTGGCCTTGGGGAGAGGGTGGGGATGCGGAGGTCCTTAGACATGGGCAGGGGGCTGCCCCTTGGGCTGCTGGGGCAGGATCTCCTTGTCACTTCCCTCTGTGCATCCCAACTTTGCTGACCCATTAGCTGCCCACGGCCTTCGAGAGGAGCCGGAGTTTGTGACTGCTAGAGCCGGCGAGGGCGTGGTCCTGCGATGCGACGTGATTCACCCGGTGACTGGACAGCCCCCACCCTATGTCGTGGAGTGGTTCAAGTTCGGGGTGCCCATCCCTATCTTCATCAAGTTTGGCTACTATCCCCCTCATGTGGACCCTGAGTATGCAGGTAAGGTCTGGGCTGCAGGGGGCTGCCCCCACCCTTGTTTCCTCTCCTGGTTTTTGCTCTCAGTGGTTATGGTCTTGGTCACTGTTCCTCTCGCCTTTCTGTTGCCTCTTATCTTTCTGAGTGGTCTGTTATCTTTTCTCCATAGTCTCTGCCTCTTTCCTCCCATCGTTTGCACTTTGGTAGGTTTTAATTAAGTGATGGGAAGGAGAGGGAAGAGGAGGTGGTGCAGACACAAAGCATCACAGCACAGCTATGGATGTGCAGGGACAGAGGCAGGAGTAAGGACAGGGAAGCCTAGAGAGCCCACCATGCAGGGGAGCAGAGCTGCGCAGAAGGGCAGCTTTGTGCAAGAAGAAGCTGAGTCAGAGCCCTGCTGCCCTTCGCCAGTCATCCTGGTGGCACCCTAGACTTTGCTCTGTCTGCCCTTGCCCCCTCCCTTCCTTTGGCTCTGGAGCTGGGGGCTCATTCCATCCATGAGCAGTAGAAGTAAATCTGAGGCTGGTCGGTGGAGCACTGTGGCTGTGGCTGGCACCTGCTTTCTGCCTCCTCTGCTGCTTCAGCCTCCCTCCTCCTGGCCCCCTTGGTGTCTTGCTCTGTGGCTCCACCTGCCAGAAGGGGCCTCACTGTGAGTCACTGCCGGTGCCTGTCCGCCAGTCTGCCAGGGAGGAGGGCGTAGAGCATGTGCGCACATGGGAGCATGTGCACACGCGTGTGCATGTGTGTGCTGGGGTTTTAAAGGAAGACAGGAAGCTGGCAGGACTTTGAGGTCAGACTTCTGAGCTCTGATTTGCATCTCTCAGAAAGCTTCCATTTCTCTCTCTCTCTCTCTCTCTCTCTCTTCCTCTCTCTCCCTCTTGGGCCTATCTCACTCTGCTTTTGGCCGTTTGACACTCTGGATTTTAGGCAGATTGCCAGTGTTGAGACAAGGGTGAAAACTGAGAAGGTGATGACATGGGAGTGAGGGTGAGGCTAAGGAGGTGGGTGAGGGGAAGGTGGACCCCGAGGCCTACTGTGTGTCCTCATCCTGGATTCCCATTCTGCTTGCTCCTGCTGCAACTTTTACCGTCTCATCGCCATGAGTGAGACAAAGATGGCCTCCTAATGGGGAAGAGGATGGAGTTAAGGAGGAGCTGGGGGAGACTTTGCTCCACTTGCCAGTCCTGTCCTCATTCTTGGGCTTACGGGACCTGGCATCTTAGTTCCTGGGGACACTGGGTTCTGGCTAGATGAGCAGTCTGTCAGGCACGGGCAGCAGGACCTGGAGGGGACCCCTCCACCCTGGTCCTTGACCTGCCTTCCCTCTGCTTTACCATAGGGAAGACAGGCAGAGAGGTGCTGGGGGTGGGGACCCAGGTGGAAGAGGGATGTCACTCAGCCTGAATTGAAGTTCAAGGCCTGCGCTAGAGTCCCCTACCTCATCCTCTTCTGTTTGCACCTTTGCTCCCTCCCTCGCTCCCTCCCACTCTGTCTTCAGCTCTGCAGCCCCCATGCCTTTCCTTTGTCCCAAGAGATTGCAAAAAAAAAAAAAAACAAAAAACAAAAAACAAAAAACTAGGAGTATTCTCAGGGACTGAGATTCTTCCCAGGGCCAAACCAAGAGTTACAGTTGCAGTTGGGCAGGGCCAGCCGAGGCTAGGCCAGTGGCTCCATGGCAAAGCTGCATCCTTTTTCCTTTAGGCCTGCTGCCTGGAGTTGATGCCAGCTCTTATTTTGGGGCCCTGCCGTGGGAAGTGGTCTGAGGTTATGATGAGTCCTTTGCCTTTGGCAGGTGTTGTGCTGCTAGCCTCACCCTGATGGCCTTCTGGGCTCTTGTCCACTCTCTTCCTGCAGGCCGGGCAAGTCTTCATGATAAAGCATCCCTGCGACTGGAGCAGGTTCGCTCTGAGGACCAGGGCTGGTACGAGTGCAAAGTGCTCATGCTGGACCAACAGTATGACACCTTTCACAATGGCAGCTGGGTCCACCTTACCATCAACGGTGCGTATGGGCCTTACTCCTGGGGCTGGGCAGGTGGGTGGCAACCCAGAAGACCACTCTCTGAGGACCTGCTTTAGGGGAAGCCCCTATCCCTGCTCCAAATCTCTGCCACAAAGAGGAGCCTCAACAGGGCTGGGCCCCAATGGGTTAGCAGCTCCCACCTCCTCCTCCTATGCCCCCTCAGTGGTTTCCCTTAGAGCTTTGGGTCAGCAGGGATGCATAGGGGGAGCCGCTCCCCAGGCATGAGGCAGGGTTTGCTGTGGGCGGTGGTGTCAGAGTTCCTCAGAGGGAGGTAGGAAGCTGGTTCTTAGAGCCAGTGGGGTTAAGGCTTTGTGGAGGCCCAATTTGTAGCCTCTGGCTCCATTTCCCAGCCTTGAGAAGACCCTGCTAGTCCAAGTAATGGCTTCCTACTCTAGTGGGATTCCTGGAGCCCCACTATAACCGTTTTCCTTTTCATGATAATATCTTGGTTTCTTGTTAAATATGTTCATTTGAGTGATATGTAATGTGTCTGTTGTGTGCCCAGTCCTGCACTAGGTGAAGGGAAATGATGGTGAGCCAACCCAGACATGGTCTCTGCTTATGCTGGGTTTACTGTCTAAGAAAATGTAAGAATCCTGTAAAGAGGAACTATTTTAATGGCCATCAGTTATTATAGTTCAGTTAAGTTAACTGTGCTATGTGTTGATGCTTTCCAAGTGTTTGGGCAAAGGCAACAAAGCCCTTTGCAGAGGCCCCAGGTGACTTGGCTAAGTTCCCAGTGCTGATGTTGGCTGGGGGCCTGGGTCTAAGGCTGTGACTGTGCTAGGGGCTGGGCCCCCTGCGTGCACCCCACAACAGTCTCTCTTGTATCCCTGGGAGTTCCTTACTTGGGAGGAGATACTCGAGGAGCCAGGAGAAGCTGGAACCGTGGAGAAAAATCTGGAGAAGTGGCATATATGCTTTGGATGTGCCACACACAGCTTGGGTCTTTATGGTTCTTGATGTCTGTGACTATAGATGCTGTGGTTGAGAGACAGAAATTGATGTTCTTCCTGGCTTGGAAGCTTCTCACAGTATTGATCTGCTCTGAAGTATGGCTCTGTATGCCCTGCCTTGTGGGGTTGGGTCATTCCTCCCAAAGGGATCAGGCCATGTTCGTTGCCTTGAGAACCTCTCCAGGGTCCTGAAAGCACAGAGTATCTTAGTCAGGGCACTGGTCTCTGAGAAGAGCAGACTTCGCTATGGTGGTCCTAGAACAGTGTTGGTCTAGGCTGCCCAACCCATTAGATACAGTTGGCTTCTGTCTATCCACCCCAAGAGACTGATTGGAGGCTTATTTTAAGTCTTGGGTGGGCTGCCCCCACCACACAGCCAGCTTTTGAGTCACCTCCTTTTGATGCCAGCTGTTGTGTGTGCCGAGAATGAAAACTCATCTTAATATTAGCCCAAGCAAAACATAATTAGTAAGGTAAATCTGCCACTAAAAGCTTCACTGACTGAACACTGAGCCAAGAGTCTCCACATTGCTTTCTCTCTCTTTTGTGCCCTTCCTAAACTGGGCTGTAATCTCCAAGCACCACCTTGTTTTCCTTTCACGTCCTCTTGGGCAGTGTCCGTTTCAGTGACCTGAGACATCGGGTGTTCAGCGGGCACTCACATGACAGGGAGGTAGAATTTAGTTAGGAATTGTGTGTTCTATTTTGTCTCTATATTAGTTTGCACGAGCGGGACTTGGTTCTTTGAGAATTCACAATGGCTTGGAGTGGAATGAGCATGGGGCAAGACCCTGAAAAGGTTTGGTTTATTTTCATGAACTCAGTAGCTATAAGATCCCAGGCAACTCTCTGGGCACCAACTCCCTCAGTTACCAAAACCAATGCCTGTTTGCAGAGCTCTTGTGAGAACCAGATGAAATACTGTGTGAGAAAGTATCTTGCACAGTGTCTGGGGCATTAATTACATGTGGGTCAGATGCTGGCCATTTTCTTTCTCAAAAGAGAAAAAAGATGAAATTCGATGAAATAGTAGTAGCAGGGAGGTTGGTATACAGGAAGGTCCTCAGCATGGAAGATGCAGAGGACTATAGTAGTTTGAAAGTCCTTGTAAATTCACCAATAATTATCCATTCATAACACATCTTGAGTCCTGGCCATTAGTATTTACATGAGTAACCTGTAAATCCTGGGCCAGGAGATGAGGCTGGAGTGCTTTTTGTAAATCCTGTAAATAAAAGGAAGTAAAATACATACACACACACACACACACACACACACACACACACACACCTTGGATGTTTGCTCTTTGGCAGGCTCTGGGGACAGAGCAGTGGGCCCAACACAGACCCAGCTCTTAAGGAAACTTCCAGAGGCAGTAAATCCAGAGACCATTGCAATATGGGCTTTGGGGGTACAAAGGAGGGAGAGCTTCTTTGAGGGAAGGACTCCTGTGCAGAGACCCAACTAGAGAGGAGGAGTAGCCAGGTGCAGGGATGGGAGGCAGGGAAGGGTATTCCAGGCAGAGGGAATAGCATGCCCAGATGCCCAGAAGAAGGAGAGTCAGTGCATTCATGGAGATTGTTCACATAAAGTGTTGACAAGAAAAGCTAAGAATGTTCCCCCATCTGCTCCAGGCTTTAAACCAGGGCTCACCATAGAATACGTTGCCTTTACCAAAGAGCCTACCACCGAAATATATAGAACAGCGCAGACACCTTTTAAGGTGAGAGAGCTCTCTCCCTTTATTCCCGCCTCCTTTCACTCCAAGTTCTGAGGTTCCTTCCTGCATAAATATTTCCATTATAGAAGGAAAAAGTCTGGAGTGCCAGCATTCCATTGCTTCCAAAGTAGAATGTTTAGTGTCAGGCATTTTCTGACAGAGATCACCTTTGGAAAATGAAAGGCCAGTGAAAAATTAGAATTACAAGTGGTCTCAATCTCCTTCTGTGTTTTCTTGAAGACCGGTTGGGTGGAAACAAACCCAATTATTCCTTTATCACATATAAAATGCCCAAAAAACCCAAGCCAAGTCTTGTTTTAGGTTGGTGAATTACTTGGAGGAGAGGCCAGCCTATTTCTAACCTGCACTATTAATTATAGGGCACTTGTAAAAAAGAATTAAGCCTGGAAATGCAGCTGGCAAGCTAACACCTAATTCTGTAAATAATCGAGAGTCAAACCATTATTTTCCTGAAAACTCGAGATTGTTCAAAGTACTTTCCTGATTAGCACCTAAATAATAAAGTAATTATATAATTAGTAATTAATTTGTCACTTCGGGATGTAATTTAATTTATTATCTTTTCTTTTAAGCTTGACACCAGAGGTAATAGAAGCTGTGGCTGTATTTCCAGGGACAGGCTTGGCAAGAGGGGCTCTGTTGGAGATGAGCACACATTCCAGGGCAGCAAGAGAGGCCTGGAAGCTAGGATTCCAGAATCCCATTATAAGGATTTGGGATGGTTTTTGCCATCATTTTTATGATAGTAGATGCTGGATGAGTATTGATGTGCTTGAAGGTGTCCATTGTGTGTGTTTTGTGTGTGATGAAGCATGCTTCTTAATTCACTCAGTATTCACTCTCCAAGTACTCTCCATGTGCCCATACTGAGCTAAGGGCTTTGGATATGATTGAAGAAAGTGGTGTTGCCATGGTCTTGCTCCTAGAAAGTTTTATGTGTTTGAATTTCTGTTGATCTAGAGATGTGTGTATGTATGTGCATTTAATTCATTTGTTCAGTCAGCAGATATTTGTTGAGTGCTCCATTACAAGCCAGGAACTGTGCTAAAAGCCAGACATGCAGTGTGATTTACTGAAAAGATCTTTGTTCTCAGGGAGAGTCAGTGATCAGTGCTTTAAAGAAAATAAAATAGTCTAAGAGGGGAGAGAATGTTAAAAATGCTATCTTAGATGGGCTGACCGCTTAAGGCAGAGATGGCATTTTAGCAAAGATTTGCATGAACTAAAGGAGCGAGGTCTGGGTACAGAAAAGTCAGCAAATGCAAAGGCCTTGAGGTCAGACATTCTTAGGACATTTGAGGGGAAGACAAAGACGGCCAGGGTGGCTGGAGCACAGTGAAGGGGTATGTAGTGGCAGACGAGGTTGGCAGAGCAGGGGGCAGGCAGAACCAAACCTCAAAGCACTCTGACTGGTTCTCAGGGCAATGCTGTCTGGAGAGGTGGCACCTATCTCAAAGCGTCTTTCTCTCTTTTTAAAATGTTTATTTTAGGGGCGCCTGAGTGGTTCAGTTGGTTGGGCGGCCGACTTCAGCTCAGGTCACGGTCTTGCAGTTTGTGAGTTTGAGCCCCACGTGGGGCTCTGTGCTGATAGCTCAGAGCCTGGAGCCTGCTTCAGATTCTGTGTCTCCTCTCTCTGCCCTTCCCCTGCTCACACTTTGTCTCTCTGTATCTCAAAAATAAATAAACTTAAAAAATGTTTATTTTAGTTGTGAGAGAGAGTGCAAGTGGGGGACAGGCAGGGAGAGAGTGGGACAGAGGATCTGAAGCAGGCTCCAGGCTGATAGCAGTGAGCCCAACGTGGGGCTTAAGCTCATGAATCACGAGATCATGACCTGAGCTGAAGTTGGACGCTCAACTGTGTGAGCCACCTAGGTGCCCCTCAAAGATTCTCATTGATGTCTCAGAGGTTTCTGGAGAGATGATAATGATCATAGTAATGGCAAAATACCCAACATTTCACACGTATCTACATTCATAAGATCCCTTTCACAAACTGTATCTCACGTATTCCTCACCTCAATACTGGAGGGGGCCAGATTTGGGTAAAACCCAGAGAGGCTGAGTAACTTGTCCAGGGTTACCCAACTAGTGACAGGCTGCACTGTAACTTGGTCTTGACCTTTGGGTACCTTAAGATGAGCTAAAAATATCCTGCCCCACCCAGGCATTGTGAACCCTAGGACTGGAGGTCAGCAGTGGGGCCCCTCCTTGTCACTTCAAAAACAGTGAAAGCCCAAGAGGTTAAGATTGACCCGATTGCCTCTACAAACAGCTCAGACTGATGAGACTGAGTCTCTGAACAGCTGATTATCCAAACAGGATAGAATTTTGTTCAAAACTATAATCAATGCAGGTGGTAGTGGTGGTAGTGTGGGGATAACCTGGCATAATCAGAAGAGAATTAAAGGGGCGCCTGGGTGCTTCAGTCGGTTGACCATCCGTCTTCGGCTCAGGTCACCATTTCACAGTTTGTGGGTTCGAGCCCCGCGTCATGACGGCTCTGTGCTGACAGCCAGCTCAGAGCCTGGAGCCTACTTCAGATTCTGTGTCTCCCTCTCTCTGCCCCTCCCCTGCTCGTGCTCTGTCTCACTCTCTCTCTCAAAAATAAATAAATGTATCCCTAAGTGTCCATCAACAGATGAATGGATCAAGAAGATGTGGTTTATCTATACCATGGAATACTACATGGCAATGAGAAACAATGAAATCTGGCCATGTGTAGCAACATGGATGGACCTTGAGGGTGTTATGCTGAGCGAAATAAGTCAGGCAGAGAAGGACAAATATCATATGTTTGCACGTATAGGAGGATTAGGAGGAACTTGACGGAGGAACAAGGGGGAGAAGAAGGGCGGAAATGGTGGGGGAAAGGGAGAGAAGCAAACCATGAGAGACTCTTGAATGCTGACAAAAACTGAGGACTGATGGATGTGGGGGGAGGGGGGGATGGGCATGGAGGAGGACACTTGTGGGGATGAGCACTGAGTGTTATGTGGAAACTAATTTGACAATAAACTATTAAAAAAATAAATAAATAAATGTAAAAAAAAGGAGAGAGAATTAAGAAGGGAGTAGCCTGTAGGTGGGCTGTCTGCCTTTCAGTCTGGATGCCAGAAAAGAAGGAGGTAGATAATTTTCTCTGCAGAATCTGGAAGAGTAAGATTCCTTGTCACCATGGCCTGTGGTCTGTAGTAGGTCTAGATGGAGCTCAGATGGGAGATGTCCCAGAAACACGGGGCCTGGCTGGGCTGGGGTTAAGGAATTAGGAGTATCAGGGATGATCTTTAGGTGAAAGACTGGGGAGGGGGGTGTGGTGATGGAACAGTCTGGAGCTGGTGGCAAGTGTGTACACTACAGGCTGTGAGAGCTATCCTGTTGATGGCTTTGTCCTCAGTGCTGAGCATGGTGGCCTTCTTATAGATGCCCAGCAACGTTTATTTATTGGGAATTAGCCAAGCACAATGGGAGAAGTTTAGAATTTGCACCCAGCGAGACTGACTTTGAGTTTCAGGTCTCCTCTTCTCCTGTAAGACTCAGGTGCAGAGGATTTTACCTGTGTTCCCCTTCCTTCCTTTATCCTAGCACCTCGCAGAAGGTTATGTGTGAACACAGGGGCCATGGTGCCTGGCGTGGGTGGGCACGGCACGCAGGGCAGCAGCCTGGCTAACCCCATCCTGCATCTCTCTGCAGCTCCTCCCACCTTTACAGAAACACCCCCCCAGTACATCGAGGCCAAGGAGGGCGGCAGTGTTACCATGACCTGCACAGCTTTTGGGAACCCCAAGCCCATTGTCACCTGGCTGAAGGAGGGGACACTCCTAGGTGCTAGTGGGAAATACCAGGTAAGTGTGTTCTCTGTTGGGGCTGCTGCACTTCTTCCTCCTTGCTCGCCCTTCCTTTGCCTCCTCCCTCTCCCTGGTGGTCTCCTGCTTCACGTAACGCTGCACAGCAGGCAGCCTGGTTGGTGTCTGTGGCTGAAGGGAGATGAATGGAGTGTCTGGCTCCATATCCCCCTAGTGCATGAGCCTGGAGGCCATCTCTGCCCGGAGACATAGCCCCTGGTGGGACCCCAATGTTGGTGCTGAGCTCCATCTCTCCTTGGCCCCAGGTGAGTGATGGCAGCCTGACGGTGACATCGGTCAGTAGGGAGGACAGAGGCGCCTACACCTGTCGTGCGTACAGCATCCAGGGGGAGGCTGTCCATACCACCCACCTGCTTGTCCAAGGTAAGAGAGATTTCTCTGGCTTCTTTATGCCTCAGACCTTTTGTAGGGGCTTCCAGCCCATCTGAGCTGCAGAGGAGTTTGGCTGGCACAGCTGGGGTGTGTGGAGAGATGGGCAGCCCATGAGGAGTGGGGTTAGGCTCTCCCTGAGCATTGTGTAGCTCACAGCCAGGGCGCCCATGGTGGCCTGCTGTGACCATCGCATGGGATGGCAGGAGGCACCATGTTGATAGTTACTCTGTCTGGGTGGTATTCTGTTGTACGTGCATCTTCCCTGGGGGAGGAGACCTCCCTCAGGTTTCCACCCCATTAGTGATGGCATCAATAAATAAAGATAGGAATTCATTCCAAGCCTCAAACATTTAAATAACACTGAGGGCACTTGGCAAAGCTGGGGTCGGCATGGTCAGCACTGGGAATGCCAGTCTGCCCTGCCTGGGGCCCCAGTATGCCCCAGAAGGAGCAGCATCGGGTGGTGGGGTCTCTTTGTACTGAGCCCATCCACCCTCTTTGCCTACCACCCGCTGCCTGCTGAAGGGGCAGGCGAGGGCTGGTGGTGGCTGTCTGGGCTGCCAGGGCTGCTGAGACACATGTTCTTTCTGCCTCCTTTTGACTTGGAGTGTTGAGTGGCAGCATGGGCCAAAGGTCCCTCTGTAGTTTGAAGAAGAGCTGCCTGCTCTCAGGAGAGAGCCAGGTGGCAGCTGCAGCCTATCTGGGAAGCCAGCATCAGGGAGTGCTAGGATTTTACTCTCTGTTTACTCTGGTAGCCTCCTGCCTCCTCTCCCCAAATCTGCCCTCCTGACCTCTGGCTGATAAGCAGCACAAGCCTCTTAACTCCTTCAGAGGCAAGATTATTCCTTGCTCTGGATTGAAAAGAGTGGCCTTTGTCCCTCAGGCATGTCCCCTGCTCAGGTTCTGCTGGAGACAGGGATGAGCAGGAAGGAGTGTGTATTATATTTGTCTAGGGGTGAGATGGCTGGTTTGGGGAGCTTGTGCATGGAGGTGGGGTGCAGGTATACACCAAGAAAGGTGTCCTGCAGCTGGCTCAAGGGTCCGGGGCATGCTGTGGCCACACCCCAGGACCTCTGTTTTTCTGGGATCTGTAAGGAGAATAAGAACATTAGGGCTAGCAGCAGCTGGAAGCATCTCTGTGGCAACTGCCCAGGGTTGTGGTGCTCCTTCTTGAGCCAGTGCTGCCCCCCAGCTCCCTCTTGGAATTCAGGACACACTGCGTGCTGAAGCCTCTCAGAGCTCCTGGGAGGTCCCAGCACTGCTATGCTCCCCTCCCATACCAGGTAAGGCTATGTTTATTTCCTATTCCCCAGGGCCTCCCTTCATCGTTTCCCCTCCTGAGAACATCACTGTCAACATATCCCAGGATGCTCTGCTCACCTGCCGGGCAGAGGCGTATCCTGGCAACCTCACCTACACCTGGTATTGGCAGGACGAGAACGTCTACTTCCAGAAGTGAGCATGCTGCCCTGCCCTCTCAGAGGGGTCCCCAGCCACCAGGCCTCCCAGGGGCAAGGCTTCTGAACTGGGGCTGCTGCAGGCTGCTCTTGGGCTCTGGGAGCTTACAGAGGGGTGGTCCAGTCTATCCCTCATGCAAGGCCAGTGTCTATACAGAGTGGCCTTGATACGGGTCAGGAATGTGAGGCAGCTCTGGTTCTCCTTGCCTCATTCAGAGAGGGGAACTCCTCACTGCCTTGCTCCACTGTCTCATGGAATACCCTCTTCCCCTACTCCTCTCCTTGTGTGTTTGTAGCGACCTGAAGCTGAGAGTACGGATCCTGATTGACGGGACCCTGATCATCTTCCGGGTGAAGCCTGAGGATGCGGGAAAATACACCTGTGTTCCTAGCAACAGCCTGGGGCGCTCCCCTTCTGCCTCAGCATATCTAACTGTGCAGTGTGAGTAGGGGTGAGAGAGAGCCACACGCGGTGGGGGTTCCAGAAGATCCAAGCCACATTAGCCAGACTGGCGGCTGGAGAACAGTAAGAGACCGAGTGTCATTTGAAGGAATGTGGGCAGAGGAATGATAGGAAGCAGGGATAGCCCAACATGAAGCCAAGATCCCGGTTGGTCAATTGAGGTAAAACAGTGCTTGCTGGGCATCCTCTATGGACCAGGCATCGCTACACATGTTAACTCATTCATTCTATCAGTCAATAGGCTTAGTTTGGATTCAAGAATTGGTAGACCTTTTGAACAGTTGTCCTTGCATTGAATGCTAGTCAGCACCTCTTTCTGGACTTTGATCAAGATGCTCTCTGGTGCTTTTTTTCTCACGTATATGAGGGAGTGTAGGTGAAGCTGAAGCAGGGTTAAATTTCTGGCCAGCTCTATGCCTTTCCCCACTGTGGACAGCTGTGTGGAGCAAAGGGGACAGAACCCTCTTCTGGAGTGACTTGATCTAGTTCTGCCAACACCTGGCTCCCTCTTGGCTTTCTTCTCGCTCTTCTCTAGGGCTGCCAGAGATCCAAATGGATGAGCTGCTCCTCATGCCGGAACAGTCAAGGGCTTTTGTGCAAGAGCAATAATTCAGTTTGCTAATCTTGAATCCGTCAGCGTAGTCAATGCTTTCCCACCCCCTGGCAAGCTGATCATTGTGAGAAAGAGAGAAGGATGAGTAATGAGGATTAATTTCTTTCTTTTGATTTGTGGATGGCCCTGTCACTCAGATAACAAAGGCCCTGTGTGGTTACCGTAGGTGATGGGCTCTCAATCACTTGAGGACTCGTGTGGGAGAACTGCTCGTCCCCAAGGGCGTGCCGTGGCTGGGTGAGAAGTTCAACAGCCTAGAGATGCCCTGGTCAGCAAGTGAGCTGAGAACAAGCAGAAGGACAGTTGGTGACCCCAGGAGGTGGGGCTGATCTCTGAAGCCACTCCACACAGCTGGGTGTTTGCACTTGTCTACTGCTGAGTGGGCGCTGTGGTGTTGGAGCCAGGGTAGACCTTTGAGCCCCATCCAGCTTCTCACCTCACATGCTTATTGTTTCCTTCTCCATTCAGTGATTTTGCTTGTGGGGACAAAACATCATTTTTCCACTTCCATTGTAGTCAACTTGAAAGGGCTTTCAGCATGCTATGTGATGAGTCTCAAGTTTTAAAGACTATAAGGCCCTAGAAAAGCTATATGATGGGACCCTGAACATCAAGAATGTCCCACCCTGAGCTGCAGTAGGAAAAAAGCAAGTCAAGAAGCTATTTAAACATGACTTACCATGTGCCTCAAGCTATGCTGGATGTGGAGGAGCTAAGGGCAGGGAAGAGTCCACTTGGAGTAGCATCTTTTCTGACTGTGTCATTTGGGCAAGAAGGTGGCAGGGGCAGAGAGAAAGAGCCAGCAGGGGTGATCTGCAGAAGGATGGTGAATGTAACCAAAAGTAAGGCCCCCATCCATGAAGCTGTGGGCCATTTCTGTGCCGAGAGGGGTGTGCTGTTTCCCCGTCTCTCCCCTGTGCCATCACCCACTCTCGCTTGTCCCTTTTTACCTCCTTCTTGCCTTCAGAGGGAATCCGGGGGGTGAGATTTTCAGGTGGGTGAGGCAAGGATCTTTATTTCTGCTAAACAGCAGTGTTCAGAGTATTTCCCATTCATAAACCCTTTGAAAATCTTGGAGGAAAAAAAAAAAAAACTCTACATACAAAAGTAGGAAGCTATGTCTAAATATATAACTCGGCCTGGTATTTATGTAATGCTGTTCTCTGAAGAGCTCCAAATACTTAAAAGATACCAGCTCATTCATCCCCACTGCCTCACTGGATGTTCTGGATCTTTCTCCTGGTAGCCCTCAGGGGAAATTGGGGAGAATCGAAAGGTGATGAGTCACCCACATCACTGGATGTGATGCTCTTGCTGCTCTTCTGAGAACCTTTCATCCATTCTCTGGCCAAGGCTGATTCTGTATTCTAGCTGCACAGAGGGGAAACTGAGGCCCAGAGGGGCTGGACAGCTGGCAGAACAGGGAGGAGAGAAAAGAACCACCCGTGGTCATGCTTCTGAACGTAGAATATAGAACTGAGGTTCCACTTTTGGGCTAGGATTGGAGTGAGAGCTGCTTGGTGTCCAAGAGACACTTGGGATGAGGAATGGTTGGCGGAGGATATGGTCAAAGGTTGACTTTGAGTTTGGAGTCTAGGGGCTGGAGAAATGGACGTCCAGAGTCCATGATCTGCAGTTCAGTCCACATGTAGGAGCATTTGAGGAGGGTAGTGGATTGAGGCAGGCAAGAACATGACTTTGAAACAGAAGTTCTTGGTAGTGCAGCAGCCCGCAGCCCGCACTGCATTGGGGCAGCCTGATGTGGCCTCCAGGCTTTGTCTGTCTTGTTCCTGGGGGAAGTCCTGGCACCTGGCACTGTTGTGAGCTCTGAGAGACACAAGCAGTGTTACGGAATGGATGGATGGGTGTGAATGGCAATTCCTTGGAGTAGGAGTATCTGTATGAGACCCCGGGGGTTTATGTGGTGGCTTGGCCCCCTGCCCAGATCTCTCACTCCTTGACTGCCCTCCTGTCTTTCTCCTCTCCCACCCCACGGTACCCTTCTGCAGACCCAGCCCGTGTCCTCAACATGCCCCCTGTCATCTACGTGCCCGTGGGAATTCACGGCTATATCCGATGCCCTGTGGACGCAGAGCCGCCGGCCACCGTGGTCAAGTGGAACAAGGATGGCCGCCCCCTGCAGGTTGAGAAGGTGCTAGAGAAATGCATGTGGGGTCACAGTGAGACATCCTCTTGATGCTGAGATGCTGCCTCCGAGGGTCTGGTTCCCTGCCAGGACTCCTCTAGTCCCCACCAAAATACTCTGGGAAAGCAAAGAGCTGCTTCCTGTGGGGCTATACACTCTAGTAGGGCTTTTACCATTCTCCCGGGGCACTTAGCCAACCCCGTACCCCACACTAGCTGGTGCTGTCCTCAGGCCTGCACTCAGGTCTGGCCTGGTGGGGGCTGGGACCGAGCACCTGTCCCCTGACCGTTGCTCCCTGTTCTGCTGTCTGTGCTCTGGCAGAACCTGGGTTGGACCTTGATGGAGGATGGCTCTATTCGGATTGAGGAGGCCACAGAGGAGGCTCTTGGCACTTACACCTGTGTGCCTTACAACACCTTGGGGACCATGGGCCAGTCTGCTCCCGCACGGCTTGTCCTGAAGGTGAGGCCCAGGGCTGAGAGCGGCCTCAATGGGAGTGGGCAGCAGAAATGCTTGACTTCATGGCTGTGCTGTGCTCTCCCTAGGACCCCCCGTATTTTACGGTGCTACCAGGCTGGGAGTATAGGCAGGAGGCCGGCCGGGAGCTGCTTATCCCCTGCGCTGCTGCAGGGGACCCTTTCCCTGTCATCACGTGGAGAAAGGTACCTTCAGTTTCTGGAACTCCTGGGAAGTGTTCTAGAGGCGCAAGACCCGGTAGTGGCTCTGTTGTGACTGGGCCAGGTGCTGAGCAGCGGGCCTGACTTCTAGAGTGATGGGTGCTCTGGAGGAGGGGCAGTGGGGGGTGTGGGCCGAATGTTCGGGTACCGTCCGCTATTCCTGTTCTCAGACCTCTGACGTGTCGGTGGCTTCTCTTCTTCCCTGCTGACCTGGCTCCTCCCCTGCCAACCTGCTCCTGCCTTCCTCTTTGCCTCCTTGTTTGGCCAAGGTAGGGAAGCCCAGCAGAAGCAAGCACAATGCCCTGCCCAGTGGGAGTCTCCAGTTTCGAGCCCTGAGTAAGGAGGACCACGGGGAGTGGGAGTGCATCGCCACCAACGTGGTCACCAGCATCACTGCCAGTACCCACCTGACCGTCATCGGTATGGGGGCTGTGGGCAGGAGGGCTGTGGTCTGGGCACTGGGCACTGTCCACCCTTTCTGGGCATCTTTCTTGAGTCGGCCCACCCCTGAACGAAGAGCCTGCCATGTGTAGCCCCAGCCCCCTGTGGACTCTGCACAAGGGAAAGTGACATGGGGCCTGTCCTGGGGAGATCTTTTTCTGGAAAAATGTACCGAGCAACATCCCCCCACAGAAATGAGGCGCATGTGTGGGGAGTAGCAGCTGTGTCTAGGCCTAGAAGGGGAGCTGGAAGAACAGAATGAGGGGGATCTGGGAGGGGACCAGTGTGCTGAGCAATACCAGCTGGGCCTGGCCTGGAGGTCGCTGGCATTCCATTTCCTGGGGTACCAGGGGTTATGTTCCCACTTCTTCTGCCTAAGATGTGTGCCCCTAAGACATCAGCTTGTCGCCTGTCCCTCTGGGGACTGACAGCTAGGTGTCCCAATGGCCAGCACTTTGAGTGTTTACCACCAGTTTTAGGCTCTTTACCAGTTGGTGCCCTATCATTTATAACCTATGAGGTGAGAGCTGATATTTCCCCAGTGTACATCCATTGAAATCAAGGCTGGCGTGGATCACACACCTTGCCGAGCATCACATTGCTAATAACCGCTGGGTCCCGGACTCAAAACACAAGCAGAAGTTCTTAACAGTTGTTTTGTGCTGCCTCTCACTTTGATGTTTGGGTGGAATATGGCTATCTCTCATGAGGCCAGAGAACTGTACAGGAGAGGGCTTTTTGGCTTGCCCTGTGACCTTGAAGGAGAGTGTTTCTGTGTTTGCCAGTGAGCACAGGACTTTGGCCTGGGGTGACGAAGGTTCTGGTTTCCCTTTGGCCATGTTCCTGATGTTCGTGTCATATCTTGCTAGAAGGACTCAATGACACAGTGGGACGGCTTTCCTTCTGCAGTGCTGCTGCTCAGGGCATCAGCTCCTCAGCATCCCTCACCCCTGAGCGCTCCACTTGGGACACTGCATTTTGCTACTACGCAGTGCCACTGTGGGTGCCCAGCTCACTGGGCCCAGTTCATTTCAGTCTGAGAGCACTCCACTTGGTCTCCAGGCACCAGCCCCCATGCCCCGGGCAGTGTCCGGGTCCAGGTCTCCATGACAACTGCCAACGTGTCCTGGGAGCCAGGCTATGATGGAGGATTCGAGCAGACATTCTCAGTTTGGTACGGACCTCTGTGAGTCACCCCCGCATGCTTTGCTCTCTGCTTCTCCCTCCCCCAACCCCCGACTTCAGGCAGTCCCTGGGGCGGGTGGACGTTGTGAGAAGGATACAGTTCTTTGCCTGCTAGACCTCCAGGCAGTGAGGTGTGTTGACTTAGTGATGAGGTCTTGTGGGGGATGAGCACATCTGAGGGATTCAGGGCATTCTGCATTCCCAGCCTGGAAGGTTTGGATGCCAATTTAGGCTGTTGCCTGAATTGACCATCACCCTCTGCTGCTCTCTCCTCAGCTTATCTCACTACCCCTTTTTGTGTCCTTGGTTCATGCTTCTTGTAGATTTCTCTGTCCTCTGGAGTCTGGAAGAGACTCCTAATCTTCAAGGGCATTGAGAAATGGCCCAGCTGGAAGCGTAGAATCTAATTTTTATTCTCTCGCTTTCCCAGTGGTTCCAGAAACTGATGTGAAGTGGTAGTGGTATTTGCCTTCTGGCCTCGTCTTCAGCATCTTCATTTTCTCTAGGACCCCGTGTCTCTATTGTGTTTGTATCTCTGCTGTTAATTTGGCCAGATGTGATTTGAGATCTTTGTCTAAACCTTGGGGTAGGTTAGGGATCTTAAAGATGCATACATAAATCAGGCTGAGGTCAGGAGGCACAGAAAAGGTGGAGAGAAGGGCTGCAGCAGACCTCCTTCCCATCACCCAAGGGTTTTTCTCCCCCATATTCCTATCCTGAGCCAAGAACTGGCCACCTGCAGCATGGGACATCCTTGAGTGGGAAGGATGAGCCGTCTCACTTCCTCCTTTTCAGACCTGCCTCATGGGTATGTATTCCCAGCCAGGCTCGACCAGGGCCTAGGAAGGAGGAAACATCCCTGCAGAGGGCAACTCATGGAGATTCAGGGAAAAGCCCTTGATATTCTACTTCTCAACAGCAAGGGGGTTAAGAGGAAGCTGCCCTCTTTCCCATCATGGTGTTTTGGGGGGTATGTCCTGAATATTCTAGACGTTTTGAGTTCTGGATAGGCAAATAACCTAGATGGTTAGTGTGGGGAACTCTCTGAGCTGCATCCAGAACATCCTATACCCCTTAATCTCTCTTCCTCCCAAGGCAAGGTGGGGGACGGGGTGGGGGGAGCTCCTGTCAACCCTGCCAGGTGACTGCTGCAAGAGTCATGGTGCTGCCGGGTGGCTGTGTGTCCCGGGAAGGGCCTTTGGCATGGCCAAGCCATCTTTGGGGACATCCACGTGGCAGGTCCGGGAGTAGATTGGGGTTTCCCTCACTGCTTGCAGTCCCGCTCCGCACCGCTGCTCATCTGCACCGCTTTATCACACTTTGCTCACTTGCTTTGGTGCCCGGGGTGGTGGGGTGGGCGTGGGTGGGAAGGGTGGTTGCAAAGTTTGGGGAGGGCTCCTTCCCTCCTGTCATTCTGATTGCCTCTGACTCTCCCTGTACTGACTCAGACATTTGGCACTGGCTTCTTTTTGCTGTGCTTTTTGCTGCCTCAGCTCAAATTCCTAAGCATTCATGGTAGTGAGCATTTAAACCTAGAGGGAACCCGGTGGGTGGGCGTCCACTAAGTTGTAGCTCAGGGAGAAAGCTGCCCAGGGTCTCAGTCCCATAGGATGATGTCTCCTCCCCGTGGTGATGCCAGGGCACTACACCTGTAAACAGCAGGGATGGAGAGTTAGGTGGGCAGTGTGGGACAAAGGCTAATCTTCACCCTTAGTTCCAGAGTCTTCCATATACAGTGTGGTCTTACCCTTGAATGTGAGTTCTAACCATTAAGGCCTTAGGATCCTGGTCCTTACTGTGGGGATACCCCTGGTCATTTTTGTCATATACCCTAGACTTCCTCAGATGACTCAAACCGTGTTGGACCGAGCGAGCCCTCTGGGTTACTTTACCTCCCACTTTTGGCTGCCCTGGGAGGGTGGGCAGCTGAGGTCACCTGGATTCCTTCCCTAGTCCTGCCATTGCTGAATTGCTCATCCTCACTTCGTGATGGTACCTGCCTTGTTCCTAGTGTCCTTACTCTCCTAAGGCGGATCCACTCTTAGGGCTGTGACTAGGGTGAGATCCTCCCAAAATGCAATTGGTAGTTTGACCAGTATCTTGAATGTCACTTATATCTAAGGGTTCCTTTTAGTAGAGGCGATGCCAGTGGTGGCTGGTGACCGGCATTGAAGACTGGCACAGCCAAAGTTGGGTAGGTCACCCCACCTTGGTCATTTCCTCTTTCTATCCTAAAGCCAGGGAAGGCCAGGTCTGCCCATTGCCACCTCCTTGAGGACCTTGCATGCACCCTCATGTCTCCAGTGTAACCCACCCCACCTCCTTGTCCCCGATCCTCTCTCTTTCTTTTGGCCAGGATGAAGCGGGCACAGTTTGGGCCCCATGACTGGCTGTCTTTGCCAGTGCCACCGGGACCCAGCTGGTTTCTAGTGGATGCCCTGGAGCCTGAGACAGCATACCAGTTCAGCGTCCTGGCCCAGAACAAGCTGGGAACGAGCGCCTTCAGTGAGGTGGTCACTGTGAACACTTTAGGTGAGGACCCCAGGCTGGGATGTCTTGAGGATATTTCCTAGAGGAGCTGGGTAAAGACGGTAATGGTGATGATGATGCTAGCAGCTAACTTTTCCCTCTTACTATGGGCCAGGCACCTTGCTACGTGCTTCACATCATCATGTCATTTGATCTCCCAAGAAGGACTTGTCATACCATTCTTTGGGGTTTGCCTGGACCATAGTGCTTTATCCCCACATCAGAGCACTTTGGGCCAGGTTCCTGTTAACATTTATCCTTCCTTGGTAAGCCACATGTTTGCATCTTCCTGTGGCCTCATGGGGCAGGCTGGGAATCCTTCCTCCTTCTGTGCTCTTGCCTATTCTTTCCTCTGGCCCTTGGCCTCATTTGGTGACAGGAGTGTGGCCAGTTCTCCCTGTTGAATCTTCTAGTCATGCCGACCCTTCCTGGACACAGTGGCTTGCTCCATCCCACCTGGAGGGCAGCTGTGAACAGGTGACACCCCTCCAGCCTGTTCTTGGATCCTTTACTGCCACCGGGAGGTGCAGCAGTGATGGGATGCTTACCCCTGCTCTGGAGCTTTCCTCCTTGGCCCTTTTATTCTCCACCTGGGCCAAGAAGGCAATTGAGAGCAGACAGTGTGCTATGAGAAGACAATCCTATTTCCTTGGGGGAAAACATAAGATACATTTTGTAGTATCTTTTTTTAAAGATTCT
Source organism: Crocuta crocuta (assembly GCF_008692635.1). NCBI lineage: Eukaryota > Metazoa > Chordata > Mammalia > Carnivora > Hyaenidae > Crocuta > Crocuta crocuta. The sequence goes on along the minus strand of NW_027530004.1, from coordinate 219,861 downwards.
TATTTAAAAGATTACATTTAATTCTTCCATCTCCCACTCCCACCCCCACTCCCACCCTGTGGTTCCTGTTGGTTTTGTTTTCGTTTTCCTTTTGAGACACTCCATTCCCTCATCTGTGTTTTTAGAAGTGCTCAGAAAGTAGAATCATGCGGCTGTGGGCCACTTCCCTTGGGCGAGGAGGACTCTTTTATGTGACACTCTTGTCCCTGAGATGACTCCTACATGGCAATGTGACCATTGCCTTGGGGCCACAGTGCCCTAGGGACACATAATGAGCCAGAAGATGGCACATTAGGGAGGCGAGGGTACAATGGCCTCAGCACCGCCACATACGTTCCCTTTCTCTCCTCTGTGCCACAGCATTCCCTATCACAACTCCAGAACCCCTGGTGCTGGTTACCCCACCGAGGTGCCTCACAGCCAATCGGACCCAGCAGGGTGTGCTCCTGTCTTGGCTCCCCCCTGCCAATCACAGCTTTCCCATTGACCGCTACATCATGGAATTTCGTGTCGGAGAACACTGGGAGACGTTAGATGGTGCCATCCCAGGCACTGATGGAGACTTTTTTGCCAAGGATCTGTCACAGGTGAGGTGCCCAGGCTTTCCCTGCTGCTGTGCTTAAATTCCGGAAGTGTCATGACTCTCTGGAGTCACTAGAAGCTTTGAGTGACCCACGTCAGGTGTATATGGCTGAGCCATGTGCTGCCCCACACCACAATTCCTTTATTCTCAGATCTGCTATCAAGGTCTGGGATCCTCAGATCATGGCAACTGAGGTCCCACAGACTCAGGACCAGTGTGTGGCAGCAGTGACTTTTATTGCCTTGAGGGCTTTTTCCACGTACCGACATAAGCTGGGGCCAGGCAGGGCAGGTTAAGAGCCCATATTGTGTAACTAGACATTGACCTCAGCTCCCTGCTAGGGCTGGGCAAAGGATTTCCCAGAAGAATTGTCTTCTAGCTTTGCCCAGGGAAAGACCCCTGCTTTAATAGTTTAGAGTCCCTGGAGGAATTTCCCTCCCGCCCCCAGCTGACTCCCCTTTAAACTTTGATGTCTTTAGCTGGAGAGAGGAAGCAGCTTATTTCACGGAAACAGTCTCATCTGTCTTTCTGTCTTCCTTCCCTGGACACTCATTTAATGATAGCATGGGGGCTCCTGAGAGCCCATATGAGCATCTCTTCCAACTCTGCTTTCAGTGACCTCATATTTGTAAATTGAAATCTGCCATGGTAGGAGTATTTTTACCATGGAAATTGGCAAATGCTTTTTTCAAATCAGGACTTTTTTTTTTTTTTTTTTTTTTTAACCTGGGTGTTTTTTTTTAA
>NW_027530004.1:126195-218367 GCF_008692635.1 Crocuta crocuta | reverse complement strand
TGCAAATTGGCAAATGCTTTTATCAAATCAGGCTTTTTTTTTTTTTTTTTTTTTTTAACCTGAGAGCTAGTTGTTCAACATTTCCACTATGCCACTGCTTTGGGTGCCCCATTCCATGAGAGGTCATTGCAGGGTGGGTGCAGTGGTGGACCAGTGGCTGTCTCAGGTTCCTGGGCTGACACGCTATTGTCCCTGGGGCTGTAGGACACCTGGTACGAGTTCCGGGTTCTGGCCGTCATGCAGGATCTGATCAGTGAGCCCAGCAACATTGCCGGCGTCTCCAGCACAGGTACTTGGGATGGGGGTTCTCTTACAACTGTGGGGGTAAGAGCCATGTGGGAATCCCCCACTGAGACAGCTAATATGAGGAGAGAGGCTGAACTGGAAAAAATGGAGAGCTCTGGTTGAAGCTATGAGTTGTAGTGTTTCTTAAAGCCCAATCCATTCCTCCGTGTCCTTAATGGAGAGGATTTCTCCAGCTAAAGAGCTGCATTTATGACAGTTCTTATTTATGTATGTATGTGTGTATTTTTGATGTTTATTTATTTCTAAGAGAGAGAGAGACAAAGCGTGAGAGGGGGATGGATAGAGAGCGAGGGAGACAGAATCTGAAGCAGGCTCCAGGCTCTGAGCTGACAGCAACAAGCCCGACACAGGGCTCAAACCCATAAGATGTGAGGTCATGACCTGAGCTGAAGTTGGACCCTTAACAGACTGAGCCACCCAGGTGCCCTGCGTTTATGACACTTTATAAAAGATAGCTGCAGAAAGAAATGTCGCTAATCTCATTATAGTAGTCAAAAAGAACTTGATTTAAGTTCTTTTGCTATAAAAATCCCTGTTTCCTCCAGTGTTGTCCTCTGTAATGGGCTGGGTCGGTGAACGGGAGAGAGAACAGGTCAGCACGTATTTATTGAGTGCCAATTATAAGACTGCTTTATAATTATGGTGGTTTTATTTAGAAAATTGCTGTTTGGTGTTGTTTTCCTCTACTCCTTCATCTCCCTAGATTTTTTCAGGCTAAATAAAGCCAACTCCCTAGCATTTTCCCCATTTATCTTTCTTTCTCTTGGCCCTGGTCCCATTTCTACACATCTTTCTCCAGCTACAGTTCCTGCCTGAAACACTGCAGAAGCCCTCCCTTGCCCAGTGAAGTGGCTCCCTTGGTATGGGAAGAGGCTTTGTTTAGTGATCAAGCAGTGGCACCATTTCCGTGGGCACTGCTCACACAAAGACCTCTGGGACCAGTTGGCTAAAAGCTTGGCCAAGAAGCTCATGCAGCAGGACTCACAGAGCTGCAGAGCACCAGGGCAGGCAGACTTGGGGGAGAAGAAGGGAAGACTGAAGGGTCACCAGAGCCCTGGGGCAGTGGGTTGTGACTTCTGCATCACGTTAGGCACCATGGCCTTCTGTTTTTCTTTTTTTTTCTTTCTTTTTCTTTCTTTTTCTCTTTCTTGTTTTTCTTTCTTTCTTTCTTTCTTTTCCTTTCTTTCTTTCTTTCTTTCTTTCTTNTGACTTCTGCATCACGTTAGGCACCATGGCCTTCTGTTTTTCTTTTTTTTTCTTTCTTTTTCTTTCTTTTTCTCTTTCTTGTTTTTCTTTCTTTCTTTCTTTCTTTTCCTTTCTTTCTTTCTTTCTTTCTTTCTTTCTTTCTTTCTTTGTTTCTTTCTTTCTTTCTTCTTTCTTTCTTTCCTTTCGAATACGAAAGTACCTGCTATAGGCACAGAACTCAGCATACCTCTGTCTTGGCTTCCCTCTAAGGAGGAGATTCAAAGAGATGGAGGAACAGGGAAGAGAGTTTGCAGCCAAGGCCAGGATAGAAGTTATGAGGGTTTTCATCAGTGGACTATTCTGTGTATAGGGAAGATTCCCCATGGGTGGATGAAGGTGCAGTGACCTCAGCACCCCCATCTTTCAGCACCCCCATTCCCAAAAGCTGTAGCATTCATTTGCCAATTCAACTCATCAGTGTGATTTGGATTATTTTCATCCATTGTTATATTGACAAATAAAGGGTTCTGCCTAAATATATCAGACTACACAGAACCTAAAGATTGGCACTCATAACTGACTTTAAAGTACAGTCCAGATACTATAGATGGAGCCTAGTCCTGGCTCCACTAACAGGCTCTGTGGATTTGGGCACAAAGTGAGACTCACTTCTTTACCTGTAAAATGAAGTGAGACCTGTGTTGAATGTCCCTGCTGGCTCCAGTATTCTGAACTGGAGATGACCAGGGCGTGCTAACCTTCCCTGTAGAAGTTGCTCAGTTATGCTATAATGACTTAGAAATAGACAGATCTGGATTCTGTGGTCACAACCCCTTCTACCTGCTATAGTATTTTACCCTTAAGTCACCTTCACATCTAGGCTCTCATTTTGTCGAGATGACATGGCAGAAAGCAGAAAACACCAATGGGAGGGCAGAGTAACAGTGTTGTGGTTTGGGCACTGATCTGCAGTATCTAAGTAATAAGCAAGTCACTCAAACTCGGCCAATGGTAGTTTCTTTACTTGAGAGAATGAGAGCAATAGCATGTGCTCTGTTTCATTTGAGGGTATCAGGTAACATGCATGAGAGCCCTTTGCAAAAAGCACTAGCCAATTATAGATTATTATTGAAATTATTACCCTTATGGGGTAAGGTATAGATGTGATTTCTTCGTTACAAGCTCTGTAGTGCTCACTTGACTTCCGTAAACTTGTCTTTCTTCTTTCTTTCCCCCATCTATACAAACCTCTTTAAGTGCTAGAGTTGAGCATGGAGACTGAGCTTTAACATTGTCTGTTCTACAGAGGTAGGGAAAAGTATTTGGGGGCTAGTTGTCAGTGTAGGTGGGGGCTTTTACGAGAGGGAGAGAGGGAGTCATGTATGTTCCTCACCCCTCCCTGCAGACATCTTCCCACAGCCGGACCTGACCGATGACGGGCTAGCTCGGCCTGTGTTGGCTGGAATCGTAGCTACCATCTGCTTCTTGGCAGCTGCCATCCTGTTCAGCACCCTGGCCGCCTGCTTTGTCAACAAGCAGCGCAAGCGTAAGCTCAAGCGCAAAAAAGGTGGGTGTTTGCCCCCACCACCCTGCTCTATCTGGCCCAGTTTCAAATGCTCCCCATTGGGAGAAAAGGTCCACTTTTAACATGGTCCCCCTTGAGAATAGGGAAATTGGGAGTCTTACGGATAGAACTACCAGTGGGTCTTGATCTGGAAGAGGGAGTAAGGGAGAAGAATGCTGGGGAGGGTGTGATGGGGCCAGAGCAAGAGAGAGGGCAGGTGTAGGGGTAGGCTTGGGACTCTGGACTGGACCCGAAGATGCCTACCTTTGGAAGGGCTTGATCCCCTATGTGGCTTTGCTCTGGACCCTGAGGACACCTGAGAGAAGTTCTGTGTCCCTGGCCTCAGTAGGCTATCTCCCCTTTCTTTTTCCTTCCAGATCCTCCACTTTCCATCACTCACTGCAGAAAGAGCTTAGAGTCTCCGTAAGTGCCCCTGCTGTTGTGGTATATGGGTGGAGGGTGGAGGATGGAGACAGGCAGGTGGTTTGTCCCACTCAGTCCCAAGACAAGTGTTTCCAAGCTGTTTGCTGTTAACAGTAATTTTTTTTTTTTACAAATAGTTTATTGACAAATTAGTTTCCACATAACACCCAGTGCTCACCCCCACAAGTGTCCTCCTCCATGCCCATCCCCCCCCCCACATCCATCAGTCCTCAGTTTTTGTCAGCATTCAAGAGTCTCTCATGGTTTGCCTCCCTCCCTTTCCCCCACCATTTCCCCCCTTCTTCTCCCCCTTGTTCCTCAGTTAAGTTCCTCCTAATCCTCCTATACGTGCAAACATATGATATTGTCCTTCTCTGCCTGACTTATTTCGCTCAGCATAACACCCTCAAGGTCCATCCATGTTGCTACACATGGCCAGATTTCATTGTTTCTCGTTGCCATGTAGTATTCCATGGTATAGATAAACCACATCTTCTGGATCCATTCGTCCGTTGATGGACACTTAGGCTCTTTCCATGTTTTGGCTATTGTTGAGAGCTGCACAGTAATTTTAAGTTGTCCACATTAACAGAGGGAGCAGTAGAGTGGACAGTCCAAATTAGTGGATAATCTCTTTAGCTTTGGAACGTGTTTCTGTGATTTTTTTTTACATCCTAATACATTTGCCTTCTTAGTGTGTTTTTTTTTTAAATTTTTTTTTAATGTTTTATTTATTTCTAGGAGGGAGAGAGAGAGAGAGAGACAGCATGAGCAGGGGAGGGTCAGAGAGAGAGGGAGTCACAGACTGAAACAGGCTTCAGGCTCTGAGCTGGCAGTCAGCACAGAGCCCGACGCGGGGCTTGAACCCACGAACCGCGAGATCATGACCTAAGCGAAAGTCGGACGCTCAACCGACTGAGCCACGCAGGCGCCCCCAAGTGTGTTTTGCTTAAGTTAATATTAAGATGGGTTTGCATTGCTGGAGCACCCTGGGAATGAAGTTAGAGGTGTGACTAGACAGACTGTGGCAGACAGTAAGGGCTGGTCAGAATGAAAGTAGAAATGTGGGTGTTCATTCAAAAAATGGCCAGCACACATCTAGGCAGTGGAGAGTTGGCCAGGGTATTTCATGCCAAAATATGCAGCCCATCTGCGCCCCTTTTCCTTAGTATTATCTTGGATGTTTGTGATTGTTTGGTAAGAGAAGGAAGAAAGTACAGGAGCCAGGTGTCCCCTGCCTCACTCTCCGGCTCCCTCACTCACCCCCACAGCTTGTCATCTGGCAAGGTGAGCCCTGAGAGCATCCGCACTCTCCGGGCCCCGTCGGAGTCCTCTGACGACCAAGGCCAGCCGGCAGCCAAGAGGATGCTGAGTCCCACCCGGGAGAAAGAGCTGTCATTGTACAAGAAGACCAAGAGGGCCATCAGCAGCAAGAAGTACAGCGTAGCCAAGGCTGAGGCTGAGGCTGAGGCCACGACGCCCATTGAGCTCATCAGCAGAGGCCCTGATGGCCGCTTTGTGATGGATCCCTCCGAGATGGAGCCCTCGATGAAGAGCAGGCGCATCGAGGGCTTCCCCTTTGCCGAGGAGACAGACATGTACCCCGAGTTCCGCCAGTCAGACGAGGAGAATGAGGACCCGCTGGTGCCCACATCTGTGACTGCCTTGAAGTCCCAGCTGACCCCTCTGTCATCCAGCCAGGAGTCCTACCTGCCACCACCAGCATACAGCCCTCGGTTCCAGCCCCGTGGGCTGGAGGGCCCCGGCGGCCTGGAAGGTCGGCTCCAGGCCACAGGCCAAGCCAGACCTCCTGCCCCCCGGCCCTTCCACCATGGCCAGTATTATGGGTACCTCAGCAGCAGCAGCCCCGGGGAGGTGGAGCCACCACCCTTCTACATGCCAGAAGTGGGCAGCCCCTTGAGCTCTGTCATGTCCTCCCCACCCCTGCACACTGAGGGGCCTTTTGGCCACCCCACCATTCCTGAGGAAAACGGAGAGAACGCTTCCAACAGCACGTTGCCCTTGACTCAGACACCCACGGGAGGGCGCTCCCCTGAGCCCTGGGGCCGGCCAGAATTCCCCTTTGGGGGACTGGAAACCCCGGCCATGATGTTTCCCCACCAGCTGCACCCCTGTGACGTAGCCGAGAGTCTGCAGCCCAAGGCCTGCCTCCCCCGAGGACTGCCCCCCACCTCCCTGCAGGTGCCCGCGGCCTACCCGGGCATCCTGTCTCTGGAGGCGCCCAAGGGCTGGGCAGGCAAGCCGCCAGGCAGAGGCCCCGCCCCAGCGCCCACCTCCGCTAAGTGGCAGGACAGACCTATGCAACCTCTGGTGAGCCAAGGGCAGCTAAGACATACCAGCCAAGGTATGGGCATACCCGTGTTGCCTTACCCCGAGCCGGCTGAGCCGGGGGGGCACAGCGGCCCCAGCACATTTGGCCTGGACACTCGGTGGTACGAGCCCCAGCCCCGGCCCCGGCCTAGCCCCCGGCAGGCCAGGCGCGCCGAGCCCAGTTTACATCAAGTGGTGCTACAGCCCTCCCGGCTCTCGCCTCTGACCCAAAGTCCCCTCAGCTCCCGCACTGGCTCCCCTGAGCTTGCCGCCCGGGCCCGGCCCCGCCCGGGCCTCCTGCAGCAGGCAGAGATGTCAGAGATCACCCTGCAGCCGCCGGCCGCTGTCAGCTTCTCTCGCAAGTCCACGCCGTCCACCGGCTCCCCTTCCCAGAGCAGCCGCAGCGGGAGTCCCAGCTACCGACCCACCATGGGCTTCACCACTCTGGCCACAGGCTACCCCTCCCCTCCGCCGGGCCCTGCAGGGCCTGCGGACAACCTGGATGTGTTTGGACAGACGCCTTCCCCTCGAAGGATGGGGGAGGAGCTGCTCAGACCAGAGCCCCCCCCACCGCCATTACCTACTTCAGGGTGAGTGTGAGCTGGTTTCTCCTGCCCACCTCCACCTGGTCATCTTCCACCCCCCATTCCTTACCTGCTCTCCACCCCTTCCGTCAACCCAAATGACAGGGCTTGTCTGGACATGCTGCAGCATCCCTTCAGGAGAGTTCTGGTCTTGGCATCGACAGGGTGTGGGCATGGGGTTGAGGGTGGGGCTTACCTGCCCAGGTACCCTGCCAGGAGCATGAGGGATCTCCTCCACTCAGCCCAGAGATCTCAGGAGGCTCCCAGGGTGATGTGGAGCGGACACACTTGGGCAAGGGGAGGAGGGTGTGGTGTGTCCGAGTGAGGGGTCACTTCACTTACGCTGAGAGATCATATCCCCATGATCCTGGCTTTGGGGGTGGTTCCAGGGTTTACCCAGAGACCTGGTACCCAGCCTCCTTCCTTTCCCCGGGCTGTCCTCCCTGCCAAGCAGGACCCTGAAGCCTCATTTCCCTGGACCACCAGGCCCGGGGCTCCTCCTCCCAACTTCCTGCCCTTAGCAGCCTAGCAAGTGCTGGGCCCCCTCCCCCAGACTCTTCAGGGGGTGCATCCTGGAGGCTGGGGGCAAAATCTCAGGCCTGTGAACCGTGTGCCCGGAGCCACATACCCTACCCCAACCTGTGTGCCTCGCAGGAAGCAGCAGACAGACAGACAGACAGACAAGCTCCTGCGACCAGCCTGCCTGAGAGGGCACACACTAAACTGTAGCAGCTGGTATTCCAGGTACCAGAGTCGGCCTGGACGCCCGTCTGTGCCTCTCCTTCTCTCATCTTTCCTTCCCAGCCCTCCTCTTCCCTCCTCCTCCTCCCCTGGCCCCTTCCTTCCTCCTCAAGTCTGGTTTTCTCTCTGTCTGTCTTTCTTCCTTCTCCATCTTCTTTGGGTTGGCCTGACTTGCTCCGAAGGGCTTGCCACGTCTCTGTAGTGCCCCCGGTCCCTCCTGCCCTCCCTCCCTCTCTCTCTTTCTCTCTGGTTCCGTCCTTTGGTCTCTCTTCTTGATGTGGCCGCCTGTGCAGGGGAGCAGAGTGTTCCAGAGGAGGCTGGCTCGGTGGTAGGCAGGATGGGAGGTGGTTGGAGAGGAGGGAGCCCAGCGCCCTTCCCCTGCCCCATACACTCCCACCCTCTCTGGTACCTGGAAGTACGGCCTCCCCCCCCACTCCCCCCTGCTCCTGGCAGGTGGAGACGGTGGAGGAGAGCTCTAGCTAGGACGCCAGGCATGGCGCACCCACGGGACCCCGTGCCTCTGTCTGCGCAGGAGATGCTGTGCGCCGCAGCCCTGTCTGTGCTTTGTGCAGCGCCCATCTGCCTCGTCCATCGTGCCGTCTGGTTCTCTGTCTCTCTCCTCTCCTTCCCCTCACCCCATTCTCTGGCCTCGCTTGTGGTTCTCTGGCCCCTGTGCTCCTCCCCTCCTCCCCTCTGGGTGTGCGTGGGTGGTTCCCCCACGGCCCGTGTTGATAACTGCTTTGTTTCTGATTGATCTCAGCTATCTGGGCAGTGTTGTCGAGACAAGCCTCTCCTCAGCTCAATAGGTAAGGGAGCTCCGCGGCTGGGGTGGGGCGGGGGGGTGGACAGGCGGATGGGGCTTCGGCAGGGCCATCGCTTACTTTACAGGGGAATCCAAACCATGTCCCCTCACCCCCTCTGTGGGCGGCAGACTACGCTGCTCTGTTCCCACGGCTTCTGGGTTCCCCACATCATGCTGCTCCAACAGCCTCACCAGGCCACGCTCGGGCACCGCCTAGCTGCAGCTTCTGACTCCCACCCCACATGCCAAGCCTGTCCCACAGCCTCCCTGCAGTATTCCTCACTCAGATCCCTGCTGCCAACACACCCAGGGCCTCCCACAGAAGCCCCCTGGGACCCTGCATGTACCCCAAGGGGCCTAGAATGCCTAAGATCTGCTTTGCCTCTCTGCACCTCCGGAAACGTCAGGGCCACACTCATATCCAGAAACAGACCCTCTTCTGCCCTCAGGCATAGCACCCGCCCTTCCTTCCTGCCCCTCCCCACCCCCGCCCCCAGAGACTCAGATCTTTCCCTGGGGTTGCTGGTCCCTCACAGTCTTCTTGGAATCTTACTAATATTCTCAAGGAGCACAGGGTTGGGGGTGTAGCCCAGTTCCCTCCCTCAATAGCTGGGTCTTCCTTAGGACCAGGTCACCTGTAGTCCTGTGAGGGCAAGGGCAGGGAAGTGTCACCACTTCCCATGTTCCTTGCCTTCTGTAGCCCACTCTTGGTTGTTAGAGGACTGAGATGTGGACCTCGGTCTCATGCTTAAATAGCCTCCAAGGTCCCTGTAGTAGTCACTCCTGGTGAACTTGTGTCACAGCTCTAGGGTCTTGGGAGGAGCTCCCCAGGGGGAGAGGACAGGCTTCCCCTGGGCAGGAGGAAGTTGAGCGGTGAAGGGCTGTGCTCCTTCCTCTGCTCTCCACTGAGGTTGGTCCTCTTCTGGTGTTCTGCCAGGTGGAGGTCTGGGAACTTGGGCATTTAGAGGGGTGTGGAGTCCCTTACAGAGAGGCTTAGGGTCACCCGAGACTCACTGTCTCTCATGGTGACTAAGATGCTTCTTTTTGCCATGGACGCCATTGGCTGTGCTTCTGGAAACAAGCAGTGTGGGGGCAGGAGAGCCTCCTGGTTTCTCTAGCTGAGAAGCATCTGCACCCCTTGCCCACCTAGTGATGTCAGGGGAGGCTGATTGTCCGAACTCAGGACTATAAATCTTCAGTCATAAGAGTGGCCTCCCGTAAGGAGGACTGGACTTCTGTGACTTTCCCTTATGATCTGCAGCTATAAAATTCTTAGCAGCTGAGAGGCCCTGAGATCGTGTCTGCCGTTGGTTGGGTGCTACAGTGCAGCCATTAGTACTGGAGAGAGCAGGGAGGGTGTCAGGAGATAGTTATGAGCCTCCTTTCGTGAGGGGCCTCCTGCGGCCTGCTGGGTGGGTGCTCCAGGGGATGGTGACTGGACCATCCCCCACCTTCACTACCCTCCCTCCCTGAACCCCAGTTATGACCCCTCTGGCACTCCCAGAGAGGCGATAGCACCAGGACCAGTTCTCACTCCACTCCTGGAAAACGCCTGGACCTCATTCCCCATTGTTACTGCCACTCCCTTCACCTAACTGTTGACCCCCCTCTTCACAACGTCCCCACTGTGCCAGGTCTGAGGGCTGAGCTGTCATACTCTCACTGCTGTGGCAAACCCAGAAACCAAGGGCGGCGACGAGGGAGAATTGGTTCCTCGGGGCCGGGCCAGTATCCCCAGCCTAGGAGAGTAAAGTGCTCCCTGCAGCCTCGGAGTTAGACCTTGAGGTGGGCAGCAAGAGCCACCGCTCACTCCTGCTTGCTGAGAGCTCCCTGGGCGCGGTAGCTGCTGGGGCCATTGGGAGGCGTCAGGCTCCTCTTCAGACGCTGTCTTCATGCTGCGCCTTTGCATGTGTCTCCACTTGGTCTTGCTTGGAGAAGATGTGACACGTCTTGTCTACGTCCGTTCTCGCTTTGTTCCTGTTTCCTTCAGTCTCTCCTGTTCCTTCTCCCCAAACCCGCAGTTGTCTTCCCGCCTCTCCTCCTCCTCTCTCTCCCCTTTTTCTCCTCTTCCCAACTCCCTCCTCAGAGCGGGGAGTTGTATTGCGTGGACCTGCCCCTTCCGTGGCCGCCTGGGAGGCTGGTGCTTCTCTCGGCTCCCTCTCTCGTGCCAGTAGCTACCCTCTTCTCACACCCCCCTTGAGTCCCCTCTCCTGTTAGTGCCGACTTTGGCCTCTAATCAGGTGGGTCTGGGAGGGTGGATGGGGCCCCTTTTCCTGCGTAAAGCCCAGGAAGGAGCTCCCATTTGGAAACAAGTCTCTCCTGAGTTCTGAGGCCAAACACTGGGTTTGTCCCCTGACCCCACTAGAAAGGTACCGTCTGTTGTCAAAGTTGGGTAGACTCTGACCTCCACAATCCTGGCTTTCTCCTCTATAGGGAGAACAAAGTGACCTTTTTCTTAGCTATGCCTCATACGTGAGTGGATCTCCTCAGCCTCCACTCCACAGTCTAAGGTCAGCCGAGCAGAGTCTGCTGTCAGGCAGTCGTGAAGAGGATGAAAATGCTCCTTAAATCACTGCCTCTGCTGACTGGGGCGGGCAGCTGCAAACTGTTGGAATGGTCAGCCCTCAGGGCAATAAGGGCAGGAAATGTCCCGTGGATTTTAGCTTTTCTAATCTGTGGTTTGCCTGCCTTTTGAACCCTTTTGCCTGTGTCTTTTCTCCACTATTCCGGATAAGCATAGAGCTAAGCAGCCAAGGTCCTGGGCTAAATGGTTGTGAGCCTTCTGTTTCTGTGTTTGAGCCCCGAGCCCAAAGCAAAAACAGGCGGACGGCAGGTGTCCTGGAAGGGCTGGAGCTTGGCTGTTTCACAAGGGACATTTGGCTTATCCTTCTCAGTGGATTTACTGTTTGGGAATTTTTGCTTGAGGATATAACATCAGTCAGCTTTTTCCAGTCCCTGGTCTGTCTTACCCTGGCTGTGCCACACTGATTCTCAGGGGAGGTCTGAAAGTACTGTTTTTCTTCTAGATAGCTCTGTACCTGTTTTCTTTAGGAAGAAGTTAGAAGAGCACTTTAGCCTAATGTTGAGAATCTTGGCTCTGTCCCATAACAACTGGATTATCAGACAAGCTGCTTAACATTCAGTTTCACCCTCTGAGAAAATAGGATCAGTATAGCATTTACCTTTTAGGGTTGTTGCAAGGATTAAAGAAAACTGTTGTAGAGAACGTAGATCAGTGCTTGGCATGGTAAGTGATAAATAAATGCTATATAAGAGAAATGATAAAAGTACTACTATGTTAATTTTCAGAATAATATCTCTTGAAGTTTCACCTGGCTTGGAGAATCCCTAGGAATTTTCAGGGGCACCCTGAACCAGTTTCTCTTATGTCCTCCTGGGTCACCCTGGATTATGTTGTTTAAACACTGCTCCCTGGGTCCACTTGCTTGTCATAAGCTTCTTCAGACTGTGCACCACTCACCTTGTGTGGTCTTTCTGAAGAGGCTGGCCAGGACCAGGGGACAGGTAAACTGAATGGCGGATTCATACCTTTGATTTTCCTTTTAGGCAGCTGAAGAAACCCTAGTCAAGGATGAGAAGGGGGTGAGGACATTCTGCCAGTAGTGCAAAGTCATGCTCCCTCATACCCTAGCCATCTCCACTCTTTTCCTGACTTCCAGATTCCCTGGCAGCGGCACCTGCTGTATAGGATCTCTGTGGGTAGAGTTTAAAAGAGGAGGGGATGGGGAATTGGCGGGTTGGGTCTTTGGGGGTGGAAGACCTGGCTTCTAACGGTGAGTTGGACTTCTCTACAAGACGAGACCGTGTGTTGCCTGTGTGTGCATGTAGGTGGGGCCCCTTAGCCCTGTGCTATCAGGGGAATATGGAAAATCTACAAGTTGTCTCTGACCTGAACTTTGGAGGAGATTCTTGATACTTTATTTACTAAAAGGCTGTGGACTGATGATATCCATCAAAGAAGATGGAGGTTGCTTCATTGCCCGTTAATTCAGGAAACCCCAGAGACCAGAGGCTTATCAACAATTGGTCTGTAAGTTTTTTCTTCCTTCATCCCCACAAATATGGCCATTACTGGGGAGATGGGGCTGCAGACCTTCCATCCCTCTGTCAATTGTTGTTCAACCTCAGATTGCTTTTTGCTCGCCCCTGGGGACTTCTTTTCCCCTCACAGGGTTGGCTGTCCTACACCCTTTAATCAGAATTTGCCCAAAGCTAGTTGTGATGGAGATGGAAGAAGATGTAGGGATTGAGGAAGAGTGTGATTCACCTCAGTCCACCATGGTTCTAGAATGGTTCTAGGAATCACCTGCTTCCCTGATGGCGTGCTAAAGCCAGCACCGTCAGGAAAGAAAGAGCGACGCCTCTCTCTCCCCCTTTATTCCTCAGGCTCCGAGTTTGGCTTACTTTGAGAAGAAGAAATGACGTTGGTAACATATACATGTCTTCTAGATTTTAGGACTTTTGAAAAATTCTCTCCAATATGCACAGATTGTCACAGACAGTCCATCCCCCCAGTTACCTTTGGTTCCCTTTGTCATGTGGGCTGCACAGCCTCCAGTCGAACTGTGAACTTTGTTCTAACCTCATAGTTGATCCATCAGGCAAATGACAGCTTCTGCTCTGCAGCTGGGGGAGAAGGAAGCCGATATACATGGTGTGTTTCCCAACCCTGGTTTCTCGACTCAGTCTTAAAATGTAGAGATTCACTAGACACTTGCTACCGATGGCAAGGAATTTGGACACTAACCATCATAATCTACTTTTACCTTCTTTTATTCACTTACATAGCTGAGCCTAGACTGCAGAGGGTCAGGGAGACACCCCTGCTGAAATGTTGGTAGATTGACAAGTACCTGTTACTTTTAGCTGCTCGTGTTCTCCCTGCCTCTTACAGATGGAGAAGAAGAAGCCCAGAGAAGCTGGGTTTTATGTACCTCCATCTCACTGGATATTGGGTTTCTCATATAGCCCTGGACTTCTCTTTTCTGGAGGACAGTTAATTGGAGTGGGATGACTCACCTACTGCTTTAATCCGCCCTTTTACTTTTCACTTGAAGATCTTGGTTGTGATGATTTCTAAGAACTTTGGGCATTGAAGCTGTTTTCTTCTTTGACCTTCCTCCTCTGGGTTTGAGTGATATGGGATGGGGCTCACTATTAAAGTCTCTCTCTCCCTCTTTTAGGTCTTCTGATTGTTCTACAGATTGGTTTCCATCTGAGGTAGGCCTACCACTGCTGGAGCTTTCTACTGGGTTTTCTCCCTTCCAGGAGTAATCAAGACGCAGGTGTCAAGGAACTATTGCAGATACCCTAGGACTCCATAGAACTGTACTCGTCCTCCCGTGGGCCGGCTGTGTGGTTTTCTTCCAGCCCCTCTTCAAAAGCTCCCCCTTCTGGGAGCTGACCTTTGGCTCTCTAATTGTCCCTTCTAGAACACATCCACCTGCACCCGGGCATGCTGCTGCACCTGAGAGGCTGGAGGCTCTGAAATACCAACGGATAAAGAAGCCCAAAAAGTCATCCAAGGGCTCTTCGAAGTCAAAGAAACGATCCGGTAAATGGCAGATCTTCTCTTTCCACGTCTCTCCACTTTTATTATGGGATTGTTTGGCTCAGGAACCCAACCTTGGGTTTTCTCTAGAATTAAAAAAATTTTTTTTTAATGTTTATTTTTGAGAGAGAGAGAGTGACACAGAGAGCAAATGGGGTAGGGGCAGAGGAGGGAGACAGAATCCAAAGCAGGTTCTAGGGTCCAAGCTCTCAGTACAGAGCCTGATGTGGGGCTCTAACTCATGGACTGTAGATCATGACCTGAGCCAAAGTCAGATGCGTAACCAAATGAGCCACCCAGGTGCCCTGGGTTTTCTCTCGAACTAAGCCCACCAGCTTATGTTGTTTCTTTTTAATATGAATTTTCAAATAATACATATAATTTTTAAATAAAAAAATTAGAAAGATAAAGTCCCCGATTGTCTTCCAAATTTTTTCCTCCCACCCAGGAACCATCCTTCTTGGTAGTATGCATGCTTTCAGAGACTTGCTGTGCATATAACTCTAGAAAATATATTGTTTTAGTGCATTTTTAAACAACATAAATAGCATCTTTTTTCCCCATTCTATAATATGCCTTTTGGAGATATCCCTATTCTCCTTATATATTTCTTCTCTATTATTTCAGACCTTCTAGTTGGACATGGGAATTATCCCTACTAAATACTTAAGGGACATTGTGGCATGGACCCAGCCTCTGTAGGATGACCAAGCTTTTCTCAGTGAGATAGAATGAAATCTCCTTGTCTTGTAGAAAGGACATTTCTATTGAAATATGTCTGATGTTTATTCAGTAGTGATAGGTGGCTTCTAAGATCATGCAAAAATAATTCAGCCTTTTTTTACACTTAGAAAACTCCTTAATATTTATCATGTACTTTTTTTTTTAAATATTTTATTTATTTTTGAGAGAGATATAGAGACAGCGTGAGCAGGGTAGGGTCAGAGAGAGAAGGAGACACAGAATCTGAAACAGGCTCCAGGCCTGAGCTAGCCATCAGCACAGAGCCCGACACGGGGCTCAAACCCACGAACCGTGAGATCATGACCTGAGCCGAAGTCGGATGCCCAACCGACTGAGCCACCCAGGTGCCCCTCATGTACTTTTTACCAATGGTTTTAGGAATCTTATGACAGGCTGTAGAAAAAAAAAAAAAAAGACAGCTGCACAGTTTCCTTGCAAATCTTTAATAACCACTGGAGAGTAACTTTCTTTGGAGTGTTCTGTAGAGGCCCCTGAAATCTCTGGAAGACAGTAGGCACTTGTCTCTCACTTAGCCTTTGGGTGGTGCTATTATCCTATTAGTTTATAGATGGGAGTCCTGAGGCAGAAAAATGGAAGATGCTTTTTTTTAAGGATTTGGGTGAGACATTGGAGCCCAAAGCTGAATGTTCAACCTATTTAAGCTCATTGCAATTGAAGACCCACGTACCCACCTATCTACATCTCTCTCTCTCTCTCTTTTTTTAAACAAAAAGAGCCACGTCAGAAGTTTTTTTCCCTCTTGTTCTGTTACAGTGTCCTGTAATATGTTGATGACTCTCAAATGTCTGTTTTTAGCCCCAATCTCTTCCATAAGCTCAAGTGTCATATTTCCAGTTGCCTGCTGAACTTGCACTTAGACATTTTATAAGCCTTTGAATTGTCCAAAATAGAGTTATTGATTATCCTCTCCAAACCTGCATCTCCTCACTTCTCCCCCAGCCTCACAAATGGCACTGGTGCCTACCTCACTGCTTGGCCTCCTTCACCCTTGCTTCTTTCCCTATTCTCACATGTCCTGTGCAATCCACTTAGTAAGGTCTGTGGGCCCAACTTTTACAGTATATCCTCAATCCATTTCAACTGCTAAGACCCAACTCTGAGTTACTCTTATCCCCACCCTAATTATTGCAGGGGCTACTTCACTGGTTGTCCTGGTCCATCCTTGCTCCTTGCTGTAGTATATTCTACACCCAGCAACTGGAGTGATCTTTAGAAAATGTAATAGCATCCTCTTTCGGCCATGGCAGTGTGCACGCACCTGTGGGAACACACACACACACACACACACACACACACACACACACACACACCTGATTAAAACCTTCCAGAAACTTCCACTGCCACCAGAGCAGATTTCGAATTCCTTACAATACCCTTCTCTGTCTTTCCTGCCTCTCTGTTCTCTGTTCACTCTGCTTCAGCTGTGATAGCCTTCCATCTGTCTCTCAAACGTGGCATGATGGCTCTTAACCCCGGGGTTTCACATTTGCCCTTCCTTCTGTTGGGAACACTTCTCCCTTGGAGCTTTGGAAGGCTCCATTTGAGACTCAGATGTGACTCCGTCCGAGGGTAGAAGTGTGCATCAGTCACTGGCTCTCACATGGCCCTGTTTTCAGCTTTCTTTGTGCTACTTTCAGTATCTGAAAATTTCATTTCTGTATTTTTTAAGTCTGTAATGTTTGTTTCTTCCTCCTCACCCCACAGTTAACTATAATCTTCTAGAAACCCAGCACTTTACTACCCTTTCTGCAGAAGGGCCATGAGGCAGAGGAGTGGCCCTGGAAGTCTTGGAAGGGCCAGGCCTGGTTCTCTTACAGGGATTGAAATCTTGGGCAAAGTCCATCACTGCTGGGGGCAAGGTGGTGAAAAAATGAGTCCCAACCCCTTCTTAGAAGCCTTGATCCCCACCACCTAGAACGATGCTTGGTACCCAAGTGGCAGTAAAAAAATATACTGATACTACTTTAATAAAAAGAAAAATACTAGAAATACTAGATAACAGATTTATTTTTTTCATATAGTTTTTTGTCAGGTTGGTTTCCATATAACACCCAGTGCTCATCCCAACAAGTGCCCTCCTCCATGCCCGTCACCCATTTTCCCCTTTCCCCCAACCCCGTCAACCCTCAATTTATTCTCAGTATTTTAGAGTCTCTTGTCATTTGCCTCCCTCCTTCTCCTTAACTATTTTTTCCCCTTCCCCTCCCCTATGGTCCTCTGTTAAGTTTCTCCTGTTCCACATATGAGTGAAAACCTATGGTAGATAATATATATTAATATATTAAATATTAAGTAAAAGATAAAAGAGAAATGCCCATTGACTAGACCTATCCTACTTTCTTGGCTCAGTATGAGCAGGGATCAAGTGCAGGTTGTTGGTTACTCATATAGCCAGCACGGGGGCCTCTGCTGTAGTGGCCTCCAGGCCCTGCCACACTCAGAGATTCTCGCTGTCATACCAGAAAGCCAGGATAGATGTCCCAGCAAATGAAAAAGGTGAGTGTGTGAGGTGATGATCTTCCTTTTCACTCACTTTATTTTCTTCCCATTTGTTTGGCGCACCTGTTCCCTTTCCTCTTAGACGGTTCTGCCTCCCAGGCTCAGCAGCTTCCAGACTCCCAGGTTCTGTGGCCCGATGAAGCCGTCTGCCTCCGAAAGAAGAAGAGACACTCTCGGCCTGACCCTCTTGCCCGCCTCTCAGACCTGTGCCACCGCCAGCTTCCGGAAGACCAGACGGCGATTCTCAACAGCGTGGATCATGATGACCCCGGCCATGCCACCCTGCTGTGACACAACACAACTCTAAGTGCTCCCTGAGTGGCAGTGCTGGGCTGAGGGGTGAGGGAGGATGAGGGTGTGCCAGCAGACGGGCAGTTTCGGGGGCTGCTCCGACCTTTGTTCTGCTCATTCTCTCTCTGGCCAGAGTGGAGCCTCTGAATCCTGGCCGTCTGGTCTCACTTTTGGGACAGAAGGCCAGGGGCTGACCTGTAGGTGGAGATCAGGAAGTGAACTGGGGACAGGGAGAGATCTGCCTCCTTCCCACCTCTCCCCTCTTCACTGGCTTGATTTGTCTCACCTCTTCAAATATCTTTGGAAGTGAAGAAGGGGAAAGCAATGGCTTTTACTGCTCTCTGCTTCTGTTTCAGTTTCTCAAATCCTGGAAGAGGGCTGGACTTCCATCCCGTCTTCCAAATTTACATATATATAGATATAGATACAAATGCATATGTATGTAGTTTGTGGGCTTCTCTATGTATATATATGTACATTGAAGAAAAGTGGTGTTTATTTCTGTGGTCAGTGAAGGAAGGAGGAAGAGGGCAGCAGACTCCTGGGGTTTGTAAGTAGAACTGGCTGAAAGCCAGCTGGGCGTCTTGATGTCCGTCCTGGGTATTCTTCCTTCTGAAACAGGATTCATGGCTTCTCAGCTGAACTCACCATTTGTCTCTACCTTCTCCCATCCAGAGCAGAAATGGGTCTTCCCAGGCTTTCTAGCTGTCTGCTTTGGGGGTTCAGCAATGAGTTACCACAGAACTAAACACAAGCCTTTATTTCTTGGTTCCTGGGTAAAAGAAAGGGTGGCCAGTAAAGGGCCGGACTGGCATCTTTCTTCCTTCCACAGATTGGCCCATGCTGTGGAAGTAGAAGCTGCTTAGCAGTGGGGCCAGTAGGCAGGTCCTGATGCACAAACTTGAGCTCATCCATCAGTCCCTTTTGGTCCAGCCATGGCCGAGAGCCCTGTGGCCACAGGACCTCCCGTTCTGGAGCCATCTGTGCTGAGCACCAAGCTGCTGCGGCTCTATTTATATCCTGCCTCTGGCTCAGCACCCTCTGGAGCGCTGCTCCGAAGGCGCTGATTGGATTCCTCCTTTCCTTTTGTGGGAACTAATTCCCCAGATTGATTAATTGCCACTTGTGGGGAGCCCGCCTGCGGCTCCTTTCCATCTCTCCACGTGCTGCCTGCAGACTCTTCTTTGCCCTGGGCCTTCCTCCATCCTGTGGACCCAAACTCCAACAGGATGGGATCACATGAAGCTAGAGTGCCTCAGATTTCCAGGTTCTGGGGGCACTCTGGATCCCCTGTCTTCCCTCAGTTCTATTTATGTGGAACTGCCTGAGGCAGGGGTGTAAAGGTAGAAGGGTGGTAGGTAGAGTCCTGGGCTCTGATCCTTTTTCTGCCAAAATCTTGTCCTAGTTCAAACTATTAGCACCCAGAAGTTTCTGTGCGGTCATCTTACAGTGACTAAAGATGCGTCTCCATTAAGATAATGGTGCTGCCCAAGAGCAGGGCAGAGGGTTCTGAAGATGTATAGGGGTGCATCTGCTCTTTCCCCTCTTCTTATGCAGGAGCCTACATTCTGGCTACCTGGGAATAAAGGTGGCTGTCAGGTTCCTTGAAGTATTTCCTTCTTGGTGCTGTTGTCTTGGTGGGTTTGGGGACATCTACCTCTCCCCAGTTACCTGCTTGGATGTTGGCCAAGTCAAAGCAGTAGAGGCTTCTGCAGGTCTCACTGCAGTTGCTACTTAAGGTTTAGCCCAGATGACCTTGGCAAGGGGGGCTCTGAGAGCTGGAGAGCTGCTCCCTGCTGGGAGCTTCCATCTTAGGGAATGGATTCTTCTCCGCCACACAAGCCCCGGTGCTTCCTTTCTCTGGCCTAGCGAGTAGGGACCGACTCCACCTTTGGGGTCTGGCCACATGCCACATATGCACGGTTCCTTTCTGAGGGCAGTGAGTCATGGTGATAGGTGGGAGGGGGCGGTTTCTGGCCCTCATCTTGTTGACTGCCCCACTGCTCTGGGCTGGGCCTTGTGCCCTTGGGGTGGAGCCTGGACCTTCTGGCCAATACACTTCTCTGGGCATCCAAGGCCACTTTTACCACCAGACGGCAGCTCCAGAAAAACAGAAAAGCAGAGGTCGGGTGACTGTCTGCTTTTCAGAGGCAGCACTACCTCTGCCACTGTGCCCAATAAGTGACTCACTGAGTACCTCTCCTAGGGCATGCGGGGAAGGGACACGGGTCTCATACCAGGTCAGTTTGTACCCTCACTGGACATGTTTGCCAGCCAGGGTGGATCCTGGCTGAAATGTGAATGTAGGATGCCAGGGCTGAAGGACTTCAGGGTGAATTGGGCCAATCTCTCTGAGGCTTGCGCTCGGAATTCTAGGTCCAGAGCTTATAAGAAAAGAGGAGAAGATGGGGTGGAAGGCTTTGCCTCTTTAGGGTGTCTTACAAGACTGAGAGCCGATCTCTGGACTGAGGTGCCTCAGACTATGGCTGTGCTTTCCCAAGGGGCCCCCCAGCGAGCCATCTCCAGGGCTAACAAAGGTGCTGACTCCTGTCCTCTCTTCTTCCTCTGGCAGTGCCCCTTACCTCAGCACATCAGACCAAATGGTTGGAGCTGTGCTTTTTGTTGGCCACTGAGTGGCAGCTGTGTCAGGGTGTCCTCAAGACTAGGGAAAGGACACATAGCCAACTTAGTCTCTCGATGGCCTCATACTCCTTTCTCCTCCCAAGAGGGCTTCTTGTGATGGTACCCTTGAAGGCTAGCAGCCGCCCTGCACCCCTTGGGAGCTATTTTAGTCCTTCCTTTAAGGACTGTGGTGGAAACTGGCAGAATACAGTCCCCTTTGTCCCTGTGATGGACAGTAAAGATGTCACAGGCACATGACATCTTCTGTGTTGGGTATGTGTGCACGCGTGTGAGGGTGTGGTTGTGAACATGTGCATGATGGGGGTATAGTCTTTTCTCAGGACCAAATATCCTTTGTACTCTGCCCTTGAACAATGGCGATGTGCACTCTTGAGCTTCCTAGGACTTTTGTGCTCCACTCTGTGGGTGATCAAACGTCCTCCAGACTTGCTCTTTTATGGTCTGGTAGCTTTGGAGTAGAGGCAACTCAGATAAAAACCTATTCTTGTGTCTCAGACTTTTGCCTGGCCATTTACTCTACACCCCGACTGGAAACGGACTGTTTCAGGGTTAGGCAATTTGCAGACCAGGAAAAGGGTAAAATGATTCTCGGAGGAGCCTGAGGCAGAAAGCACTTAGGGGGATCTGAGACTGCAATTGTTTTAGGGGGGAATAAATGAGCAATAAGGAGAAGGTGAACCCTGTTTCTTGATTGCTGGCTGACCACACCAAGTGGGTTTCATGCCTTGTGTGGGGCCATGGGTGTGAAGCATCGTTTGTGGCCCAGCTCAGCACATGCTGCTGAGCCCTGCTGCCATATTTCCCCTCACTAGTTTCCTCGAGAGATGGAGGGATATGAGAGGCCTTTGGAAATTCCGCTTTCTCTATAGGCAGTCTGCTTCATCCCGCAGGGCTGGTGGGGGTCTGTTGAAGAGGGGCCTATGTCCCATGATCATGCTCTAGGGGGCATCTCAAGCAGGGATAGACTGAGGTGAGTAATTATTAATGTTTTCAACACTCTCTGTCTTTATTTTTATTTGGAATCTAAAATATTTAGGATAGAACTGATTCCAGTTGTTTTCCCGTGTCCTTTTTATGCAGAGGACAGTGGGTAGGATTCAGATGTGGAATTTCCTGATGAGTTTGGTTTTTGTTTTAGCTCATTTAGGTTTTTGCTGAGTTGACAAAACAGTAGCTTCAAGGGAGAAACAGACTTCACCAAGTCAGGGTGACTTCGCCACTCCCCAGGATTAGAATCCAGGGCTGAGGTGTGCGTGGCTGGAGCTGTTTCTTCCAGTTTTGTTAGAAAAGCCTTCTAGGGGGTTGGGGTGGGCTGGGGGGAGAATTGTACATAAAGTACATTTTATTACTACATAGAATATAAGGAAAGAGAAGCTAATGGTTAACCTTGGGCTTGCTTCGCTTGCATGTAAAGGAGCTTTGGGCACCATCACAGGGATTGCTGGGGAGCAGCAAGAAGGAGTCAAAGGCTAGAGGTGGGTGGGAGCAAGGGGTGGCTCCCCGGAGTGCATCCCTGCTGCTCCCCTGAGGAAGAGTGCACATTTTCACCAGCCATTCTAGGCCAGCTCTGCCTTCTTATCTTCTCCAGAATAAAGGGAGGCAGGCTGTAGGCACAGAGCCTCGTGGGGCTATGCTATGCTTATTGCTTTGGGGAGGGGGTCTAGATCTTAACTGGATGAGCAAATTGATCAGGTGAGGTGTTTTCAGGAAGGGGATTTAGAGGGTTGGAGCCTAGAAAGAGGTCAGATTCTTTTTCCAAGTGTCCATAAGGCTGGAAGGGGAATAGAGAGCTAGGTCAATCACGGAGTAGAAGGTGGGGATCCTGGGATAGGACAGTAAGACCAAAGGCAGGCAACATCAAATCTTAACTTTCTCTCTAGGACATGTGATAACTTAGTTACCCCTAAAGGTGTGGTGTACAATTTGGGGGTCATCTCAAGAAAAGAAAGAGGAGCAATTGCCTGGGGTGGGGCAGGCTGGGGAGTGGTAGTAGTGAAGATCTTTTGGAAGACAGGTGTGGGAGGCTGATTTAGTCATAGAAAAAAGACTGTGGGGCAGGGCCTTAGCACATAGGCCCAGGCTGGATCTTGGAAGAGGTCTTGCTTCATAGCTGGACTTCCTTGCTTCTTCTAGAATTAGCCTATAACACTAAGTGCCCAAATCAAACATGGACATATTCTCTGTGATGTCTTTCACCTTCATCTGTTTGTTTTCAGGGGTTCCTCAGGCCCAAAGCTGGGAGACTTATCTTGAGATCCCCATCGTATTGCCAGCTCTGTGTCAGTAGAGAAAGAGGAAGACTCATTCTCATGAGCTTCATGTGTTTGTGTTTATAAGCAGCAGTGGCAGGTGACCTTTTCCTTCTCTCCCATGATCTTAAATTGCTCTTAAGACATTGTTGCTCATAGTGGAGAGGAGGGATGCTTTTGCATTTGTTACCTTGTCTTCTTGAGACACAGAGACTGCCTTCAGACCATGAAGCCACCTAGTGGCTTCTTACCTAGAGGTTTTGTCCTCGCTTTCTCCTCCTTTGACAAGGAGGCCACCAGTCCGGTTGACACAGAAGGACTAGAGAGCTTCACTCCAAAGTCAGACCAGCTATCCTTTTGTCTTCTTTGCTGTCTGCCTCCTTTCAGATCAAGAGGCAGAATTAAAAATCTCTTCTTTAGAAGAAGTCGATAAGGATCAAAGCCCAGGTCAGACTTCAGCCCTTAAGAGGGTGCTAAGGCACCTTGATGTTTGGTTAGAGAGGGGTGTCCATTACCATCCCTTCCTCAGACTAGTTGTGAAACCACACTGGTCCAATCCTTTATTTCTACATCTCCCTCCCCCCCCCCCCCATCTGTACTTTCAAATAAGTCTTTCATGAGCAAATATAACATCCCCACCAGATGCTCTGTGTTTGGGGGTGGTGAGAGGGTAGAACTGTTTTCATAACCTCATTTTAAGCTGATCAAATACTTCCCAATAGATTGAGTCTGATCCAAAGACAACCCCTTACCCCAAGCATTTCTGGGTAGGATGAGGAAAAATTAAGCATTAGTGCAAATACCATTAATGGCTTGCCACGTCTTACAGGAGGAAGAGTCAGAGTATCTTGATTATTAAATGCTCGGGTAAGACTACAACCAGCAGTTGAAATCACATAGGTATTCCCTTCTGTGGTGGGTGTGTAGTAGCAGTTAGGGCTCCTGAAGAGGGCTGGTGAAATAATTAACAGCTTTGAAGCGCTGGCTGGGAGAGCTAGATTGGAGAGTTAGAGTGGTGCAAATTCTCAGTTCCTGTCCCTGGTCCTTTGGCTGTTTGCCTTTCCCATCCCACTAGATGGGGATGTGAATGGCTGTGTGGGCCTATTGTTCTTTTTGGTCTTGAAGAAGTGTGCTCTGCCATTCTCACCTCTCCCTGGCACTGGGTTTCCTGGATTTATTTTAGGAACTAGGGCAAGTTCTCCACCTCCACCCCCATATACACACCAGTTAGGCCTTTCCCTCCCCACTTCTTTACGGCTCCAGGGATCTTGACCTTGTGCATGGTTTACGATGGGGAGGTGGTTGGGTAGGGAAGGGAAACTGGGAGGGGAGATGGGTTGGGCTGGGAGGGGGGTTTTACATTTTCAGCCTTAGAAATACTGCAGGCATGCTTTTGGGCGATGTGTGAGGTTTTCATGCAGTAGATGGAAGGGGCAAATGCTGACCCTCCTCAGGGGTGATGTGGGCTTAGTGGCTTTTTGCTTCCTTTTGGCCTAGGGCATCTATAAAACCTCATTTCTGATGGAGGGGAGTAAACCCCCTCATGGTCATCTACAGTCCTTGGAAGGCAGTTGTCAGTCATTCTATCAGTGAATATTTATCTTGCCTACTGTGAACAATGAGAGGTCTGTCATGAGCAGACAGTGTCCTGGCTGGGTCAGAGAAACGGGGCTGTCTCACCTGTCCCTCTGCAGTTGCCAGGCCATCTCCCTGGTCTCCAGCCCCAGCCAGCTGTCTAGTCTGTGTTCCTTTCCTGGGCTCAGGAAGTAAGGGTATGTGTGGGTATGACAGTGTATATGCTGTATGTGTGTGGGGGTCAATTTGTGTGGTGTGTGGGGTGTTTTGGTGGTGTGTGGGTGTATGGGGTGTGTTTGTGATATGATGTGCGTGTTTTTGTTTGGTGTGTTTGTGGTGTGTGTGTGTGTGTGTGTAGTGTGTGTTTGTGGTATGTGGGTGTGTCTGGTGTGTCTGTGGTGTGCGGTATGTGGTGCGTGTGGTGTGGGGTATGTTGGTGGTTGGGGTACATATGTGTGGTATGTGATATGAGGCGTGTATGTATGTGTAGGTTTGTAAGGACACACTAATTTGCCTGAGTAGCATCAGGCCTAGACGACCCTCTTTTTGGTTGACTCTTTGATAGGCAACTTCTGTTTAGGTAGGAGGGCGAAATTAGTAATATACCATCTTTAGTGTATTTTTTATGGAGATTGTATATAAAATTATATAAGTACACATAATTTGTTCTATTTTAAGGAGAGGGGAACCGATGTAAGGGGAGGGTGGGTGCAAGGATCAGATGCAATAGTTGGGTGTGGGAGGCTTCAGGCAAGTGGGGCATCTGGGGAGTGGGAAGGGGTAGGACTGGAGACTCAAGCTGGGCAGGAGGAGCGGGGCTCATGCCCTCGGTGCACATATATAAATATACAGGAAACCTATATAAAGTCTAGCTAGCTAGCATATCTATATATCTATATGAAGTCATAGTTTGCTTTATTTTTGTACCTGTGCTTAGAGATGTTTTGAGCAGGACCACCTTCCCCGGGTGGTCTGGAATACTAGCTCATGCCTTGATGTCCCCACCTTCCCCATCCTTCCTCCATGCCTCTCTTCCTTTGAGACACTCTCTGTTCAGAGTAGCTTGGGTCTTTCTGATGGAAATGTTGTATATGGAAATGTTTAAAAATAACATCACAAACAACCCACTTGTGGGAGGGACAAGTGAGCTGAAGGTTGTTGGGAAGCTATTGGATCTGATAGCCCCAAAGAACTAGGACCCAGTGTCTCTTGTCACTGGGGAAGGACACTGAAGCTTGAACACTTTGGAACAGGTGCTTAATGCAGTGAGGATGGGGAGCTGAAGACTGTGAATGTAACTTCTTATTGCTGGAGTTGGTACTCCATTCCTCTGAAGGAATCTGGCTCAGCAGCCTTAGAAAGGAGAAGGTTGCGATTACCTGCAGTCTTACAGCAGTACTTGTGCTGGTTGTAGCACCTTGACTCAAGCACTCCTGGAGGGTGCGGCAGTGAGGGGGAGGCATCTTGAGAGAGCTTTGCCAGGCTGACTGCATGGACTCAGTTGTGGAGAACAATACCCCGGTCATTCTTGGTGCAGATTCTTGGAACCAGTGTGAATGTGATGTCTAGTATAAATACATCATCTATGCTTTTTCAGTTATTATTTTAATTGGAAAATAGGTGCCATTGGAAATAGAGTGGTCCAGTCCTGTGACACTGAGGGGAGGATAAGGTGTGAGAGAAGAACTCTGGGCATGATGGGGAGGATGGGGCTGGGTGGAACCTCCTCCCACCTGGCCTGGGACTTACAGAGCTGAACAATATATTTGAAAAATTTGGCTCACAATTAGAGATTCTGGGGAGTGGGAGTTCACTTGCATTGGAGCAGGATACTTTGTGTGGCCTGAAGTATACCTCTTCGAGAATTCAAGACCTCACATATGCTGCAAGGGCTCTGCACCTTGCAGCCTCAACAATTGTCTCTTGGGTGCTAGCTTTTTCTTCTGACTTGCCAAGAGCTCAGAGTGATGTGTTTGAAGCTGGTAAAGGGCCAGATGGTACAGGCATCCAGGAGAGACTTTCTCTGCTCTCATCCTGCTTATCAACTAAAAAAAGGCAATACTAACTCCTCCTCCGCAACCAAAGTGTCATATTATATAGGAGCTTTTGTCATTAGAGGGACTCAGATGCCTCAGCCTCTGGAAGGGCTCTCTTTTACATTTTTGGGGTATTATGGGAAGAGTATGTTGGGATGGAGTTTGAATCTAACTCCTGACCCTACTGACCCTACAATGTGGACCTTATAGAGCTCTGCCATTCACTAAGGCACCATCATAGAGTCCCTGGGATTACTGTTCAAAACACTTCTCATGTTCCAACGACACTGAAGAAAAATGGGCTCCGTCCATGCAGTACTGGAAGGGCTCCAATACTGAGTCCGGTCGGTCATGTGTCCACCCTTGACTAACTTTTTCTGCAGTCTTCAGGAGGTCAAAGGATACAGCCAGATGTTTCTTAGTAAGATTTTTCAAGGAGGTTGAGCAAGAGACAAAGCAGCACATTCTCTGTCCTTTCCCAGTTCACACCCTCCCCCTTCCAACCAGCACAAGCCTCCACACGAAGAGGGCTTTCCATTGTTGTTTGTTTGTTTGTTTGTTTGTTTTGTCTCTTAAAAAAGCAGTCATCCTTTCTTTCTGCATTGATCGTGTCCCATTTCTGGTACTCATGCAACCAGCAGAATAAGTCACTTTAGCATCCCAGGCCCCTCAGAGGGTTAGTACCATCACTAGATCTACAGTTACTCTAAAACTCTACTTCTTCCCACATGATAGTCAAGGCTTGATCCTTAGAATCCTCAGCAGCATCAAAGTACACAAGGTCAAAAGTCACTGGCCTGCACATTCCCATTTCATTCTTTAACCTCCATTTGGACTCTTCATTTATGGAAGGAAAAATGAAGACAAGGGACAGACAAAATTTCTACCTTGAAATTTTGGAGTTTGGAGGGGATGTAATGCTTACCTCTATCCTTTCCATGATCCTGGCCGTAAGCCCTCAGAAAGTTGGTGAAAAGGTGGGTAGACCTTAGAGGGGGGAAAGATAGATAGCCCAGTGTAGATCTCTAATTTCTCTAAAGAGCCAGACTTTCACAAAGGCACACGGAGCAAAATGGGTTGAGATCTGATTATATGTGGGGTAAAATTTACTCTCTTTGAACCTCTCAGTTCATGGGGCAGGTTGGTGGGATGGGTGCTCTGACTAGGCCTGTGAGGCCCATAGTCCCTGCTGGGGACTTGAGCTGCCCATATGCTTGTGCCATGATCCTGGGTTCCCATGTGGTGGAAGGGGATATTGAATTTTGGCTTTCCCCTTTTGGTAGCTGGTGGTGGAATCTGTGGAGCTGTTTTCCTTTTGCTACCTCTGTCTGCTACATGGAACAAGAGCTTAGAGTAGACCAAGTCATTGAGAATTGATCACCCATGGATTGGGGTGGGTCATATCCTTTCCCTGTTTATTATCAGCCAGTAGCTTGGGGAGGAGGGGTTTGTCTGTTGCTCTTTGGCTCTTCACTAGGCCATTCCACTCCTCTTTGCTGTAGGTTGCCATGCTGCACCACTTCAGGCAAAATAAAAAGTGGGAGGTGGGAAACGGGAGAGCTGCACAGTGCTCCTCCTGTCCATAAGGTAAGGGGTTGTCCACAGTGCTGGACTCTGAGGGTCTCTCCTGTTGTTTAGTAAACCTCACTGCAGTGCTCAGGCGCTGGGAGGGGATGCTTCATAGAATAATCTCAATTGCTGGAACTTTTATGAAATGGTTGGTTTAGGGAAGAATAGCAGTTTAAAGCTCCATTTACCAAGTTGTATACATCAATTGCAAAAGGTCTTAATGTCTCATTCAGATTTAATTTCCACACTACCGTCTGTGGGGCCAGAGACTGAGGGCATGGATGGCATGTGCTTCCCCCAGTTGCTCTTTTCCACAGCCATCGACTTGAAGGGACCACATCCTGCTTCCTATCAGGGATGCCTGGTTCCCTTCACCTTCAACATTTTCTCTTTCACCAGAGAGATTCTGTCATCCTGGATATACTTCTTCCATCACACACCTGAAGGCCATTTTATATGAGTTTCTTTTCCCCATTTCACCCAGTGGTCTGTGGACACACAGAGGGTGGGGGTGGCTTGGAAGTGTGAGGGTGAGGAGTCCTGATGCACCCCCCCACCCCCCAAGACCTCTTAAAAACTCCATACCTCCAGATGCCCGATAGCCTCTTGTATAGTTCTTTTCTGATGACTCTGGATGTGACTATCAGTTTCATCATGGGAGTTCTTGCTCTTATTTCAAACTCCTTTTTTTTTTTTTTTCCCCTTCTTCAGCTTTCTTTGGGAGTTACTCCCCACCCATGCCAGGTCTTCTCACGAAGACCATTCAAACCTCGTTTCCATTTCTTGAATGTCAAGTATTACAACATAACTGCGCTAGGGTGCTTTATGGTGCTGTTCTTGAAGAGGCCAGCTGGACTGAACCTCCTTCGTTCCACTGGTTCCTTAAATCTTGCTGTATTTTGTCTTCTATTTGATTTTTTTCCCTAGGGGTTTGGGGTGGGAGACATGGGGTAGCTTTTGTGTTCTCTCCCTCTCTTTTCTTTATGTATGGACTGGTTAAAGTCAGTTATCATGGGCAGCTGACTTCATGGTATTGGTTGGCTGACTTTGGTTAATTATTAAAGACAAACCAACAAATTGTACAGCTGCACACAGAACACCTTTAAGTGTGAAACTGAATGGCAACTAGAGGCTTAATTTTTGAACTTCAGGTATGTAACTCAAAAGTAAATAAAAACACTATTTTTTCAGTAAGCTTTTTTTTTTCTTCTAAGAGACAACTTAGAAATCAGACTATAAGAACATTGAATTGGT
Source organism: Crocuta crocuta (assembly GCF_008692635.1). NCBI lineage: Eukaryota > Metazoa > Chordata > Mammalia > Carnivora > Hyaenidae > Crocuta > Crocuta crocuta. Next base: position 189,978 of record NW_027530004.1, on the reverse strand, counting down.
GCTGTACCAAAGCCTTATATGAACATATTTACACTCTGTATAGCCTGTCTCTGGTGAACTTCCTGCTCTCTCACCCTCTTCTTAAAAGCCTGGGAATGCCAGCGTGTGTCAAGCCTGGGGCTGGGTCTTGGGGACCTGTGGGCCAAGGGGACACCTTGGAGCAGAGGATGATGATGAAGATGGGGCACCGTTCTGCTGCTTCCTGAGTTGATTCAGAAGGGAAACCAGGCATTTGTGTATGTGAGTGTGTGCATGTGTGTGTGTATGTGTGTGTAGGTGTGCTTATGGGTGCACAATGCCAAAGTGAATGCATTAACTGGGGGTCTGCAAGGGAGACCCAGGTTGGCTCTGGGAGAGGGCTGGTTGTAATGAAAGGGAGAGCTTGCCCTCTCCTTTCCTCTCTGTCAGGTGTATGGAAACAGCTACACTCTTAACCAGGTGCTTTTCCCTCAAAATCTCCAGACACTAAGCATCTATAAAGAGCCCGTCCAAGAGGCAGGCACCTCTAACCGCCAAATCACAGACTGCCAACATGGGGAGGAGCCTTTCTTCTCTCTAGCTCTTGCTTGCTTTCTTGGGGAAGGGGCTCCTCCTTGTCCTCTCTTCCTAGGCCCGCGCCTGTTTTTAGCTGCCACCCTCTGGGTGGGCTCCGATTGGCTGTCCTACCCCTTCTTCCCAATCCACAAGGAAGACCCGGCTTGAGATGACCCCTAAGCCACGCCTGCTCTGTGGCCCTAAGCAATAATGCCTGCCCTGGCTACCAAGGACTCCTTTGTCCTTAGACTCTTGCCAGTTAAAAAACTGAGTGACACCCCAAACTCAACTAGGGAGAAGATCTGCAGCCTGTGTTGGCTCAGGCTGCCATGCCAGGCTCCACTCGCTGGTATTTTCAGGCTTGCTGGATACTAACCAACTCATCGCCAGTAACACTGCATGTTCATATAGTAAGGTAAAATCAAAACAAGCAAACACATACATAAGCAAACAAACAAAAAGGGGAAAAAGGGTACATCGAACGCCAAGATGTGTAGCCAGTGAAGGTATCCTGGGAGTGTTGCAAGTTAAACTAATTAAAAGAAGTTTAGTATTTAATTGCTCCTCATGTAACATTACTCTGCTTCAGAAATGTTTTGTATTTTGATATAAATAAACATTTGCTAAAAAAGTTTATTTTCTAATTTTTGTTTATACTTAGGAAATCTTTTCTGATATTTTCTAATCTCACCTCTGGCTTTAGGTCTCTCTAATTAACCCTACAATTTTAAACTCCTGGCTCAACCTGATTCTGGAAGGATTTGAGTCTTGGAGATTAAGGACCTACTTCATTCATTGAGCAAATATGTATTGAGGGTATATTATGTGTGAGTACCTCTTCCATTCAATTGGAATCCATCAGTGAGCAAAATAGATAAGGTTCCTATTCTTCTAGGGCTTCCAGTGGTGGGGAGACTGAGAATAAGCAATTATTGCAATAAGAATATTACATAGAATAGCGATGCCTGGGTGGCTCAATCGGTTAAGCGTCTGACTTCGGCTCGGGTCATAATCTCACAGCTTGTGAGTACAAGCCCCTGGAGCCTACTTCAGATTCTGTGTCTCCTTCTCTCTGCCTCTCCCCTGTGTGTGTGCTCTTTCTCCCTCTGTCAAAAATAAATAAACATTAAAAAATTTCAAACACACTAAAGAAAGAATATTACAGAGAATATGTAAAGTGATAAGTGCTTTGGAAAAACAATAGAACAGGATAAGAGGCAGGTGGAGTGCAGAGGGAGGGTGTCGGTTGCTGTTTAAAATAGATCGTCCTGCGAGGCCTCCCCAGGAAGTTAACATCTGAGCCAAAACTAAAAGGGATAGCTAGCACAGTGTCTCATACCTATAAAGTGCCAAGATCTTTATAAACTAGGAGAAGATAATGCTGACTTTTCAGTTATGTGAAGAGCATTTTGTTTGTGTGTTTGATTCCAAACAACTAAGTCCCCGCCCTGACGGAAGCTGGCCCTGGGCAAAATGTCACACACGGGAGTCGGTGGTGCCATGACTCCTCTATACTGGAATTCTGTCTTTCCTTTCACTTGAAAGGATTGGCAGGTTTCCACATCTCATTCCATCATGCTTAGCGGTTGATTTGGTGGATTTGGCTGCCTAAATCAGCATGCTTTCCCTGCTTTGGCACACCATCTTTCTTGTTTTTTTGGTATCCTTCCTTGTGTTCTTTTTTTTTTTTTAATTTTTAAAATTGTTTTTATTTATTTCTGAGAGCGAGACAGAGNATCAGCATGCTTTCCCTGCTTTGGCACACCATCTTTCTTGTTTTTTTGGTATCCTTCCTTGTGTTCTTTTTTTTTTTTAATTTTTAAAAATGTTTTTATTTATTTCTGAGAGAGAGACAGTGTGAGCAAGGGAGGGGCAGAGAGAGAGGGAGACACAGAATCCGAAGACAGGCTCCAGGCTCTGAGCTGTCAGCACAGAGCCTGTCGCAGGGCTCGAACCCACTGACTGTGAGATCATGACCTGAGCCGAAGTCCGACGCTTAACCGACTGAGCCACCCAGGCGCCCCTCCTTCCTTGTGTTCTATCTCTGCAGTACTCTCTGGTTATCTATCAACTCTTAGGATGCTTATTTTTAATTTCACTGGGTCTTTAGGTGGGAGGGAATACCATGGTATCCCTATTTATGCTCAGAGTCCTAAATGAAGAAAACAACCACCTACCAGCCAAACAAAACCGAAAATAGGTCCATCTATAAATTTAAACATATTTGCCATGGTGTAAAAAGTCTCCATATAAGATTCCCTGAGCGGCATGAGATGGGGCTGTGATGCTAGAGAACTTTCTATCTAGTTTCTATGTAATTTGCTTTGGCCTCAGTTACTGGTTACAGTTTCTCATCCCTACCTAGTTTCCATTTTGTTTCCTCTGTCCTCCCTTCTTCTTAGCAGGCCATAATGAAAATCTTTTTGATACTTCTTATAGACTCTGGTCTTAATTTTTAAACGCGATAGATGAGGGGCACTTTGGTGGCTCAGCTGGTTTAACGTCTGACTTTGGCTCAGGTCGTGATCTCATGGTTTGTGAGTTCAAGCCCCACATTGGGCTCTGCACTGACAGAGGGATTCTCTTCCTCTGTCTGTGCCCCTCCCCACCTGCCCAAAATAATAATTAAGATAAATAAACTTAAAAAAAAAAACCACACTAGATGGTTGTTTGCAGTCTCTTGTTTACATAAACGAGTGTGGCAACATTACCCAAACCCACCCTGGCAACGGCCAGCTGCTTGATTTCTCCAGGTTAGTCTGCAAATCCTAGCAGCCCCCTTAATCTCCTCCCAGCCCTGTGTGATAGGAGGAGCTTGCGGGCTGAAACGACCATTTCTGTTACATTTGTCAGCTCTGTGGCAAAGCTGAGAATTAAGTAGAGAGGACAAAACAGTTTGGGTCAGGAGGCCCGTCTCTGTGTTATATTGAGTTATTTTAGGGACTTCGATGTTTTTAAAATTGGCCCTGGGGCTCCTGGGTGGTTCAGTTGGTTAAGCATCTGACTTTGGCTCAGGTCATGATATCATGGTTCGTGAGTTCGAGACCCGCGTCGAGCTCTGCGCTGACGGCTCCGAGCCTGAAGTCTGCTTCAGATTCTGTGTTTTCTTCTCTCTCTCTTCCTCCCCCTCTCACTCGCACACACACACTCTCTCTCTCAAAATAAATAAACATTAAAAAAACTTTAAAATAAAATTGGCTCTAACTTCATGTTGACCCAGTACTCCATGCTTTAAACAAGTCTTTCACATTTGGTGCTCATGGTAACTGAATAGCTTAAGTAAAATGGGTGTTTCTCTCTATTTTTTAGAGACCAGAATGAGAGGGTGAGGACTAACAAATGAGCCAACCAACCAATGTCCTTTTTTTTCCCTCTCCCCCTCCTCCTACATCCCTCCTTCCACCTCCCAACCCCTTCACTACCTCCCCCCTTCCCTCTTTTCCTCCTACTCTTTCATACCCCTCATTCCACAAAGGCTTTAGGGCAGCAAGAAATTGCTTAGAAAATAAGACGCCTCAGACATTAGTCCTGGTCCTGTACTTTCTCCTTAAGCTCCTTTCAAATGGACATGACTCAGTACCTGGATACCTGTTTTCTCCCAGTAAGGTCATATAGCCCCGAGTTGAAAATGAGACTCTGGAACCCTACTGAGCAAAGCCAGTACATTTATTAGTGGGAGTTACAGTGACAAAGGTGGAGAAAGGCCAAGTGATAAGCAAACTATAAGCTTTAAAACCCCAAGACACTACTGATTTCTGGGGTCAAGACACCTTTGTGTTTAGATTTTTAGGAAGAAACCAGGCTGTTCCTTGGTGGTAAAGGACCCTCTGTCCTCATACAGACAGTGTGGTGCATGACAAGCCCAAGTTCTACTTGTAAACTAGTGGAAATTTCCTTTTGTATCCCCAGCCTTCCCTTTCCTTGATTTCCACTGAACCCTTTTCCTCTACAGTCAGGGGCTTCATACTCTTCTATGAACGTGGTGTTAAGGAAGGATCTTAAGATGCTTTAGTTTCTTCATCTATCAAGGCAGGTGGACAGGGTCTTTCCCTGAGATTCTGAAATCTCATTGTAGCTCACTCTGTTCTTGAGCAACTTTATCCTTTATGTCCTCAGTCCCAGTCTGTAAACTATCCACATTCACGATGGTTTGCTCCCCATCCCCTGTAGTCCTGACCCCTAGGAAGAAATCCTTGTCTTGGTTCTGCCATCGAGTACCTGAGGAGTTTGGGGAAAACACTTGACTTTTCTGAGGGAGCTAGGCTTGCCAGCTTCCCTCCTTCAAGAAACACTGGGTGGGAGGTATACATTCTCTGTGTTGGCGCATAGTCTCAAACATCAGGGCACGCTGGTCATTCTCTCTTGGGGAACTCCCTTAACAACACCAGATTGAGCCACAAGGTCCTGCAGCTCAGCCAGAAGGCACTCCAAGGTGAGAGATGACATTCTCTCCTTCTTGCTGGCAATCCCAATCTCTATCACAGGTTATTTTAGAGCCCTTGTTTCATTTGGCTTTGACTGGAAAGCACACCCTTTCTGCCCACATAAGGAGGAGATAGATAAGCCTCTTAACATCTACAGAGGCTTTCCGTAAGGCTGTCACTCTGGGCTTGAGTCATCCCCTTCTCCCCCCTGCCCAGTGCAGAGGTATTGGTGGGAGGTTTGGGGTCTGCCACTTCCTCTTGGTAGGTTATGGTGGAGAAACTGACTGCAGCTACCTTGAGAAGGAAAGGTGTTTTGCTCCCCTTTATCCTCAGATTGGGGCCTGAGTTGCCCATTTGAAGACAGCAGGGTGTTGTCTGTTAAGTGCCCCTTAACACTCTGTTACACTAGCTCATTGTGTGTTTGCTTCTCTTGTGTGTGAGCTCCTTGGGGATTGGGCTCTATCTGATCTGTTCGCTGCTGGAGTCCGAGTGACTCTCACAAAAGAGAGATTCAATAAATAGTTATTGAAAGAATTAATGGCTGGTCAGAAAATACCTATTTCATTTGGCAGCATTGAATTTGCTGGTCATTGGTAACTTTGGTAAGAGTAGCTTCAGTGCCCTTATGGGAGCAGAAATCAGACTGGACCAGTTGAGGCACAGGGGGTGAGCATGCGAGACAAGTCTATAAGCCATACTTTCAAGAAACCTAGTGTTTCAAAAAACAGAAAATCCGAGGGGCAGTAAGGCCAAGAGATCAGCAGACAACTGTCACTGAAAAGATAGTCTATCACAGTTCTTAAGAGGAAGGGACATGCTATTAGGGGCCACACCGGGGTGTCACCAGAGTTGGTCAGGGGGCAGAAGGAGAGGGGGAGCAGAGGCAAGAATCTTCATTGTAGTTTCCACAGGAAGGAATGAGCAAAGCAGGGGAGGCAGATTTGGGATTGGATAGTTAGAATACTTTCAGCAGGCTCCAGGGCACAGTGTTGTTCCTAGTTGTCTGGTCCCTCGCCCTGAGGTGATTAGGGCAGGGGGATAATGACCTAGAGTGTGAAAGCCTGATAAAGGGGTTGGTTGTGGTGTAGACACTGGATTGGTTGGTTTGTATTTGGAAAATGCACTTGTGGGCGAATGATCTATTATCTCTAGGTATTGGCTAGCCCTGGAAGGATCAGTCCTTCCACACTCAGCAAGGCCCCGGATGTCAATGCATCAGAGTATAGGAAACCAAATACAGAGTTAATACACCTCATAGCAAAGAGGAACAGCACAATGGGATGGTAGTGAGGACATCAGGTCACAAGGGAAAGTTTTATTTGTTTTTAAGTCAGGGGATATTAAAGTGTGTTTTATGCTGCTGGAATGAGCCAATGAAGGAGAGACTTGTGACACCAGAGAGAATTGTGGTAGCAAAAGTTACACATGGTTCTTGATCAAATAACAGTAACAGGAGATCCAGACCACACATGAATGAACAGTCCTTTTGAGAAAAGGTGGGAATAACAATATGTTATTCTTTGGGATGGGAAGGAGGAAGATGCCAGGATGTCATAAGAATGGAAGAGAGAACTCTCATTTGATGACTTGGTGTTTTCTTATGAAGTGATATCAAGCATATCACTTCATATCAAGTGATATGAAGCAGGTTATCAGATGAAAGATCAGAGTGGTTGTGGTGGTGGTGGAAAAAATGTGAAGAACAAATTAGCTTCCTTGAAAAATGCTAAGAATTGCTGGGTTATTTTGTGTGTGAGTTTTAGGTTCATGATGATATATTGTGTTTTACCCAGCCTTGCGGATTTTCTAGAAAAGTATGATATGGAGGGAGAGGGACAATGTATTTGAGGGAGATTATAAGGTAATAGTTATAATAAATCATAGAATTTATGATTTATTAATCATAAATAAATCATATAAATAAATCATATAATAAATCATAGTAAATAAGATAGAACAAGATTGATAAATACAGATAAAGTGATGGGTCCAATGGTTTGGAGTCTTGCTTACTACTTAGTTTTGGGAGGAGTGGGTAGGACAGTGTTGAGCCACAGTGCTTGAAGAATAGGAGCTTGTGGTCAGGTCCTGGTAAGAGTGTATTCATAATTTAAAGGAGGAATAATTCCAGTATTGATCAGGTCCATGGTGTCACTGGATGGATGGCTCAGGTAAGGTGGGAGAAAATTCATTAAAAGTGAGGAGCCCAAAGGGACAAGGAGCCAGGATGATGGATGGCTCACCTGGGCAGGTCATCATGGACAGTGATGGTGGAAGTTAGGAGGAGGGGAAAACTGGGGTAGGTACTGAAAGTTTCAGTGAATGGAAGGGTCTTGAGGATGGGGGATATGAGCAACAAGAGTGAGAAAGTGGTAGATTTGAAGGCACACATCTCAAAGGAGCAGGTTTAGAGGAGAGAAATGGTCTGTAACCAGCAGATAGAGTCTCTGATTTCCCACAACTTACATTCTGGTATAGGGAGCCATCCAATCAATTACTTAATCCATCAATGTTAAACTGTAGTGGGCATTATGCACAGAGTGACTTGTTGGCTGCTTGAGATTGGGTGGTTAGGGAAGACCTCTCCAAAATAACACTTGAGTCTTGTCTCATTGGTGATAAGAAGACCAGTCAGAAAAGAGCATTGTAGGTAGAGGGTGTGGTTAATGCAAAGACCCTGAGGCAGGAATGAATTTGGTAGGTCTGTGGAACCAAGAGAAATGAGATGTGAGTGTGCAAGAAAGAGGGGCAAGGGGCAGAAGGTAAGGCTGGAGAGATATGCCATGGCTTTGCAACCTTGAATAAAGAATTAGATTTGTCTTAGAGTGATGGAAACTCATTGGAGAATTTTAGGCTGAGAAAAGGCATGGTCTGATTTATGCCTTAAAAAGATCCCTCCACTGCTGGTGGAGAGTGGGTTGTAGCAGGGCAAGGGCAGAAGCAGGGAAAAGATCATGCATGTAGTCCAAAGTTGAGAAGATGGTGTTTTAGATTAGGACAGTCATAGTTCAGATGGAGAGAAATAAAGCCAATTTGGCATATGTTTGTAGGGAGGGCTGACAGGCTTGTTGAAAGATCTAATGTGGAAGGTGAGGGAAATAGAGGAGTTGAGGATGATTCCTAAATTTTTTACCTGAGTCAGAATGAGAAGACAGAGGAGGGGGTGATATGAAAGGGGAGGGAAATCAAGAGTTTGTAATATCTCATGATTATTAAACATTCAACTGGACATGTCACATAAGCAACTGGATATGTGAGTCTGGAATTCCAGAGGGAGATGGGGACCAGAGATCTGGACTGAGGGATTATCCTCAGAGAGATGATGTTTAAATCCTAGGAAGCTGGGAGATAGAGAGGAGAAAAGATATGTAAGAGATGTACTAAAATCCACTGAGTGAAGAACAGTCAGGTAAATATAGAGAAGTGACTGCAGGTTTGGGCAGCATGGAGGCATGTAAATGACGGTGTTGACAAGGGCAGCCTCAGTGGAATGGTGGGGACAGCAGTCCAGCTGAAGTGGGCTATTGACTAAAATAGGGTTAGGAGGCAGAGAGAAAGTTCTGATAACATGGGAGAATTTGCTGACCCCTAAGTGGAAGTTTCCCAGGACATTGTTTAAAGGTTTAGGAGCACAGTGGGTGCTATACTGTCCTACCTGGATCCTCTATACTGGACAGGTGCATTCATCCATCAGCTTCGCTGGTGGTGGCAGCTAATGGCTCAAGTTCCCTGTTGCTGGAAAAGTGCCCTTGAGTGACACAAGACTCTGAGGTTATATACCCCTCCCTGTGGGGTGACTCACAGCCACTGACTCACAATGACTGACACCAGGAAAAAAAGCTACCCACTTTCCTAAAGAGGGGGCACCTCTTTGGTAATCTCCATGGATCAGGGCAAGACTAGAATTCAGCTGAGACATTCTTCTTTTGTCAAATCTGTCTAGCTTTTCTTACCCCCTTATGTGTTTTTCTTTCTTTAAGAGTATTTCTACCACATATCACATGTACCCAATTGCTTGCCTTAGGCTCTGCACATAGGGAACCCATTCTGAGACCTGCTGCCTGGAGACTCTAAGGATGAAATTCTAGTGTTGGGTCACTTACCAAAGTGCTGGCAATGGGACCCCATCATGGTGGTGGGTACAGTGTCAAAAACGTCCTCACCCCCAGGCATGTGCCAACAGTGTAAATTGCTAAGATACCACCTGTGCTGAACTGAGGCAGGGTTCAGGTGAAGAGGATACACTGGTTCATAGAATATCTTATATTTGAGAGATACTGGGAAGGTAATACTTAATAGGAATGTGAAGATGACTGGCTGTTGCAGAATGCCATTGATGACTTAAAGAGGGAAAATGCAGGATCAGGGCAATCAATCACCAATGTAAACCAAAGTGTGAGTCAAAATGCTTCCTTTGCACCTAGGAAAAGACTCATCTCCTGCAACAGAAAGGCAAACAAAGCTGAAGACCAGACTCAGAACTTAACTGTGAGATGGAAAGAATTTTGGAGAAGGCTGAATTTCAGCTTGATGAGCCTCCTGTGCTCACAGGTTTGAGCCCCTGAGATCCAGAAAGAGAGTATATAGGTGAATGCAATGGAAAACCCTAAACCTCCAGATTCCTCACAAACGGAAATGGCTATTTCCTCTTGTTGGAAGATAGAAGCCTTCCTTGGTTGATGGCTATGCAGTTGCATCAAATGAGGCAGATGTCTTACAAGTAGAAATTCTTGACTTAGTGGGTACACTAATTTTCCCTTCTTATCGTCAGACAAATAATGAAAGTCAAACCTCCATGTGACCTCACTGGGCAATTGTTGAGTCTGCTGAGAAGATAGGGGTTTCACTGGGGCCTGGGTAACATGATCTGGGCAGGAGCTGGTAGAGTGTAGATCCGTGGGCTAGAACATAAAACTCTCTGAAGGAGAATTTTTAACATGAGAGCACTCTCCTATGACATAGGACTTCACAGTCTTGCAAGAGCTCTGAAAGGTGATTCTAGTAGCTTCTGGAATCATCTTGAAAGCTAGATGAATGTGATGGCCCACATGAAGCGAAATAGATATGTCAGAACTCCATTACAGACTGTGGAAGAAGGGATCAAAAGGTTTGGAGAAGTAGGCATGCCAGAATGGACCACTAAATATAACCAGGAAACCCACTGGTTGACTGTGTTTTCTGATTAGGTTGGAGGACTCTCTCTCCATTTACCCAGGAGAGAAGGATGTGTTGGTGTGAAGCACACCAGTATGGATGAGAGGCTTACCAGTAGGTATCCTTTCCAGGCTGGGGCTGGTGATTGATCATGCACTTTCAGAACAGAATGTTTACCAAAAACCTGTAGAAGGTATTATTATCAATGGTGAAACATTAGAAGCATCCTTTTAAAGCCTAGAATAAGAAAAGAAATAAGACATCAATTCTATTATGAAATATTGTGCTGGAAATCCAACCAGTGTAGTTGAAAAAAGTAAAAATAGCAGAGATTTAAAAATTAGAAAGTTAAACAATACTTTCATTATTTTCAAATAATATGAATAGCTACATAAAAAAAAATCTGTGTGCATCTTTGGACAAACCATTAGAAATAGTAAGAGAACTAAGTAAGATTGCTGGATTTAAGAGGAGTGCTATTTCTTTATACTAGCAACAGAAAATGTAAGTTTAAAGTTACTTATAACAGTGATGACAACAACAAAATAATATACACAGGAATAAATCTAACCTTTATGGATGAAATGGTAAAATTTAGTTGAAGGCATAAGAGAACGCTTAAATAAATGTGAATCACAGACTGCGACAGACAAGTATGTCTGTCTCCCTGTGTTGGTGGCTGGATTTTCTGATTTTCATTTTCAATGAGGATGTGGTCCTGCAGGGGTCCTGGCTCTATGTGGTATGTCAGGGCCAACACTCTGCCTTATACAAGACTATGGCTTGGATCTTGTCCCCAGGTGTTAAAACCCCAGCTCTTTACTTACAGGATAGGGCCCTTCCCTTCACATCCACCTCACTCCACCCTGGCCTGCTCAAGTGATCTGTAGAATCAGTTTAAGCTTAGGATTTTAGTTTCCAATTCCTTCTTAGTTTTTGGCTACTGGCAATTACCAGTACTTTTTTTAATGAATTCAGTTCTGCGTCCAGAAGTATGTGTTCTTCACTTCATCCAGCATTCTAGATGTTTGAGGCAGGAAGCTTTCTAGGTCATCTAGTCAGCCTTTGTACCAAAATTGACAGTCTCTTTTTTTTCTTGGGTTTTGTTTAAAGTATGCTGTTTCTTTTCTTCTAAATAGTATATTTATATATATGTTTATTTTCTTTTAATGGTTATTTGTTTTTGAGAAAGAGAGAGAGCAAGCACATGCCTGTGTAAGCCAGGGAGAGGCAGAGAAAGAGGGAGAAGGAGAATCCCAAGCAGGCTCAGGGCTGTCAGTGCAAAGCCCAATGCAGGATAGAGCCCATGAACCATGAGATAATGACCTGAGCTGAAATCAAGAGTCCAACATTCAGTCTACTGAGCCACCCAGGCACACCTATAAGTATGTTACTTAACTCAATCTAGAGGTGTCTCTTTTTCCAAGGAACATTCAATTAATTCACATTGAATAACAACTGTTACACTTTCTACAGGATTCTATCTTATTTTGTAATTTTTATTCATTTTGTTTTGTGGTCTGTTGGTTTTCCTTTTCTTTATTTTTGCTTGTTTGCTATGTATTTTTTGGTTACTATTTATTGCTATTTTGTTCTTTTATTAAATTTGGGAGCTTTTTTTCAAGTTTTTATTTAAACTCTAGTTAGTTAATGTATAGTGTAATATTGGTTTTAGAGGTAGAATTTAGTGATTCATCACTTACATATAACATCCAGTGCTCATCATAACAAGTGCCCTCCTTAATACCCATTAACCATCTGGCCCATTTCCCACCCACCTCCCTCCATCAACCCTCAGTTTGTTCTCTATTGTTAAGAGTCTCTTATGGTTTGCTTCCTTCTCTCCTTTTTCCTTTCTATATGTTCATCTGTTTTGTTTCTTAAATTCCACTTATGAGTGAAGCCATACGGTATTTGTCTTTCTTTGACTGACTTCTTTTTTTAAATTTTTTAAATGTTTTATTTATTTCTGAGAGAGAGAGAGAGAGAGAGCACGAGAGAGTNACCATCTGGCCCATTTCCCACCCACCTCCCTCCATCAACCCTCAGTTTGTTCTCTATTGTTAAGAGTCTCTTATGGTTTGCTTCCTTCTCTCTTTTTTCCTTTCTATATGTTCATCTGTTTTGTTTCTTAAATTCCACTTATGAGTGAAGCCATACGGTATTTGTCTTTCTTTGACTGACTTCTTTTTTTAAATTTTTTAAATGTTTTATTTATTTCTGAGAGAGAGAGAGAGAGAGAGAGCACGAGAGAGTGAGCATGAGCAGGAGAGGATCAGAGAGAGAGGGAGACACAGAATCCAAATCAGGNTTGAGATTGGGTGGTTAGGGAAGACCTCTCCAAAATAACACTTGAGTCTTGTCTCATTGGTGATAAGAAGACCAGTCAGAAAAGAGCATTGTAGGTAGAGGGTGTGGTTAATGCAAAGACCCTGAGGCAGGAATGAATTTGGTAGGTCTGTGGAACCAAGAGAAATGAGATGTGAGTGTGCAAGAAAGAGGGGCAAGGGGCAGAAGGTAAGGCTGGAGAGATATGCCATGGCTTTGCAACCTTGAATAAAGAATTAGATTTGTCTTAGAGTGATGGAAACTCATTGGAGAATTTTAGGCTGAGAAAAGGCATGGTCTGATTTATGCCTTAAAAAGATCCCTCCACTGCTGGTGGAGAGTGGGTTGTAGCAGGGCAAGGGCAGAAGCAGGGAAAAGATCATGCATGTAGTCCAAAGTTGAGAAGATGGTGTTTTAGATTAGGACAGTCATAGTTCAGATGGAGAGAAATAAAGCCAATTTGGCATATGTTTGTAGGGAGGGCTGACAGGCTTGTTGAAAGATCTAATGTGGAAGGTGAGGGAAATAGAGGAGTTGAGGATGATTCCTAAATTTTTTACCTGAGTCAGAATGAGAAGACAGAGGAGGGGGTGATATGAAAGGGGAGGGAAATCAAGAGTTTGTAATATCTCATGATTATTAAACATTCAACTGGACATGTCACATAAGCAACTGGATATGTGAGTCTGGAATTCCAGAGGGAGATGGGGACCAGAGATCTGGACTGAGGGATTATCCTCAGAGAGATGATGTTTAAATCCTAGGAAGCTGGGAGATAGAGAGGAGAAAAGATATGTAAGAGATGTACTAAAATCCACTGAGTGAAGAACAGTCAGGTAAATATAGAGAAGTGACTGCAGGTTTGGGCAGCATGGAGGCATGTAAATGACGGTGTTGACAAGGGCAGCCTCAGTGGAATGGTGGGGACAGCAGTCCAGCTGAAGTGGGCTATTGACTAAAATAGGGTTAGGAGGCAGAGAGAAAGTTCTGATAACATGGGAGAATTTGCTGACCCCTAAGTGGAAGTTTCCCAGGACATTGTTTAAAGGTTTAGGAGCACAGTGGGTGCTATACTGTCCTACCTGGATCCTCTATACTGGACAGGTGCATTCATCCATCAGCTTCGCTGGTGGTGGCAGCTAATGGCTCAAGTTCCCTGTTGCTGGAAAAGTGCCCTTGAGTGACACAAGACTCTGAGGTTATATACCCCTCCCTGTGGGGTGACTCACAGCCACTGACTCACAATGACTGACACCAGGAAAAAAAGCTACCCACTTTCCTAAAGAGGGGGCACCTCTTTGGTAATCTCCATGGATCAGGGCAAGACTAGAATTCAGCTGAGACATTCTTCTTTTGTCAAATCTGTCTAGCTTTTCTTACCCCCTTATGTGTTTTTCTTTCTTTAAGAGTATTTCTACCACATATCACATGTACCCAATTGCTTGCCTTAGGCTCTGCACATAGGGAACCCATTCTGAGACCTGCTGCCTGGAGACTCTAAGGATGAAATTCTAGTGTTGGGTCACTTACCAAAGTGCTGGCAATGGGACCCCATCATGGTGGTGGGTACAGTGTCAAAAACGTCCTCACCCCCAGGCATGTGCCAACAGTGTAAATTGCTAAGATACCACCTGTGCTGAACTGAGGCAGGGTTCAGGTGAAGAGGATACACTGGTTCATAGAATATCTTATATTTGAGAGATACTGGGAAGGTAATACTTAATAGGAATGTGAAGATGACTGGCTGTTGCAGAATGCCATTGATGACTTAAAGAGGGAAAATGCAGGATCAGGGCAATCAATCACCAATGTAAACCAAAGTGTGAGTCAAAATGCTTCCTTTGCACCTAGGAAAAGACTCATCTCCTGCAACAGAAAGGCAAACAAAGCTGAAGACCAGACTCAGAACTTAACTGTGAGATGGAAAGAATTTTGGAGAAGGCTGAATTTCAGCTTGATGAGCCTCCTGTGCTCACAGGTTTGAGCCCCTGAGATCCAGAAAGAGAGTATATAGGTGAATGCAATGGAAAACCCTAAACCTCCAGATTCCTCACAAACGGAAATGGCTATTTCCTCTTGTTGGAAGATAGAAGCCTTCCTTGGTTGATGGCTATGCAGTTGCATCAAATGAGGCAGATGTCTTACAAGTAGAAATTCTTGACTTAGTGGGTACACTAATTTTCCCTTCTTATCGTCAGACAAATAATGAAAGTCAAACCTCCATGTGACCTCACTGGGCAATTGTTGAGTCTGCTGAGAAGATAGGGGTTTCACTGGGGCCTGGGTAACATGATCTGGGCAGGAGCTGGTAGAGTGTAGATCCGTGGGCTAGAACATAAAACTCTCTGAAGGAGAATTTTTAACATGAGAGCACTCTCCTATGACATAGGACTTCACAGTCTTGCAAGAGCTCTGAAAGGTGATTCTAGTAGCTTCTGGAATCATCTTGAAAGCTAGATGAATGTGATGGCCCACATGAAGCGAAATAGATATGTCAGAACTCCATTACAGACTGTGGAAGAAGGGATCAAAAGGTTTGGAGAAGTAGGCATGCCAGAATGGACCACTAAATATAACCAGGAAACCCACTGGTTGACTGTGTTTTCTGATTAGGTTGGAGGACTCTCTCTCCATTTACCCAGGAGAGAAGGATGTGTTGGTGTGAAGCACACCAGTATGGATGAGAGGCTTACCAGTAGGTATCCTTTCCAGGCTGGGGCTGGTGATTGATCATGCACTTTCAGAACAGAATGTTTACCAAAAACCTGTAGAAGGTATTATTATCAATGGTGAAACATTAGAAGCATCCTTTTAAAGCCTAGAATAAGAAAAGAAATAAGACATCAATTCTATTATGAAATATTGTGCTGGAAATCCAACCAGTGTAGTTGAAAAAAGTAAAAATAGCAGAGATTTAAAAATTAGAAAGTTAAACAATACTTTCATTATTTTCAAATAATATGAATAGCTACATAAAAAAAAATCTGTGTGCATCTTTGGACAAACCATTAGAAATAGTAAGAGAACTAAGTAAGATTGCTGGATTTAAGAGGAGTGCTATTTCTTTATACTAGCAACAGAAAATGTAAGTTTAAAGTTACTTATAACAGTGATGACAACAACAAAATAATATACACAGGAATAAATCTAACCTTTATGGATGAAATGGTAAAATTTAGTTGAAGGCATAAGAGAACGCTTAAATAAATGTGAATCACAGACTGCGACAGACAAGTATGTCTGTCTCCCTGTGTTGGTGGCTGGATTTTCTGATTTTCATTTTCAATGAGGATGTGGTCCTGCAGGGGTCCTGGCTCTATGTGGTATGTCAGGGCCAACACTCTGCCTTATACAAGACTATGGCTTGGATCTTGTCCCCAGGTGTTAAAACCCCAGCTCTTTACTTACAGGATAGGGCCCTTCCCTTCACATCCACCTCACTCCACCCTGGCCTGCTCAAGTGATCTGTAGAATCAGTTTAAGCTTAGGATTTTAGTTTCCAATTCCTTCTTAGTTTTTGGCTACTGGCAATTACCAGTACTTTTTTTAATGAATTCAGTTCTGCGTCCAGAAGTATGTGTTCTTCACTTCATCCAGCATTCTAGATGTTTGAGGCAGGAAGCTTTCTAGGTCATCTAGTCAGCCTTTGTACCAAAATTGACAGTCTCTTTTTTTTCTTGGGTTTTGTTTAAAGTATGCTGTTTCTTTTCTTCTAAATAGTATATTTATATATATGTTTATTTTCTTTTAATGGTTATTTGTTTTTGAGAAAGAGAGAGAGCAAGCACATGCCTGTGTAAGCCAGGGAGAGGCAGAGAAAGAGGGAGAAGGAGAATCCCAAGCAGGCTCAGGGCTGTCAGTGCAAAGCCCAATGCAGGATAGAGCCCATGAACCATGAGATAATGACCTGAGCTGAAATCAAGAGTCCAACATTCAGTCTACTGAGCCACCCAGGCGCACCTATAAGTATGTTACTTAACTCAATCTAGAGGTGTCTCTTTTTCCAAGGAACATTCAATTAATTCACATTGAATAACAACTGTTACACTTTCTACAGGATTCTATCTTATTTTGTAATTTTTATTCATTTTGTTTTGTGGTCTGTTGGTTTTCCTTTTCTTTATTTTTGCTTGTTTGCTATGTATTTTTTGGTTACTATTTATTGCTATTTTGCTCTTTTATTAAATTTGGGAGCTTTTTTTCAAGTTTTTATTTAAACTCTAGTTAGTTAATGTATAGTGTAATATTGGTTTTAGAGGTAGAATTTAGTGATTCATCACTTACATATAACATCCAGTGCTCATCATAACAAGTGCCCTCCTTAATACCCATTAACCATCTGGCCCATTTCCCACCCACCTCCCTCCATCAACCCTCAGTTTGTTCTCTATTGTTAAGAGTCTCTTATGGTTTGCTTCCTTCTCTCTTTTTTCCTTTCTATATGTTCATCTGTTTTGTTTCTTAAATTCCACTTATGAGTGAAGCCATACGGTATTTGTCTTTCTTTGACTGACTTCTTTTTTTAAATTTTTTAAATGTTTTATTTATTTCTGAGAGAGAGAGAGAGAGAGAGCACGAGAGAGTGAGCATGAGCAGGAGAGGATCAGAGAGAGAGGGAGACACAGAATCCAAATCAGGCTCCAGACTCTGAGCTAGCTGTTAGCACAGAGCCCAACTCAGGGCTCAAACCCATGATCTGTGGGATCATGACTTGAGCTGAAGTCAGACGCTTAACCAACTGAGCCACCCAGGTGTCCCAACTAGTGTGTATTTATTATTCACTGTATTATTCTCCATCTTGAAGTCTTTAACTTATTATTATTTTTTTTTTTTTTTGAGAGTAAAGACTTTCCTCAAGTGTTTTTCTTATATAGATTCATATGTGATATAGTGGCTGGACCATCCTATCTGAAAATACAATTTTTGACTCCTTATGATAGCAACATAGCAGCAGGGAGCTTTCAACCCTCTTTCAAGGCACCAAGGTGAGCCTTTCAGCTCCCTGATCATGTCTTACTCTTCTGGGCTTGGGGAGTGAGAAAACTTAGCTCAGTTGTTCAGCTCTTCCTCTGCTCCTTGCAGGACCAAGAGAACAGGCACCATCTCATGGGCTATTATCACTCCCTGTCCCTGCAGCTCATGTATCTTTGTACACTAAGCTTCCTCTAGAGCCCACCAAGTTCCTCTCCTGATCCTGGGTTTTTCCCAACACTTGTGCCTAAATCAACATTTTGCTGAGGAAGAAATAAATGGAGCCTCATGTTAAATCATGAAAGTTGTCAAGATTACTTTTGAGAACATGTCAATAGGAATGATCATGGGGCCAAGAATAGAATCTTAGGAATCACCAATCTTTAAGGGAAAGGCAGAGAAAAGCAGACCTAGAATGACAGGTCAGAAAGGGGAGGGGAACCAGGGAGTAGAGAGTCTCAAGGAGGAAATGGTCAGTAGAGCCAAACTATAGTAGAAATATCATGTAAATATCATCTGGATGTCTTCACAAGATGGGGTAAAATGACATTAATTTTCCATTGAAATCATATATTTCAAGGACTCTATGTCTTATTTGCCAAATAAGCAGGAAGGAAGCAAACATGAGTGCTAGAGAGAACTACTTATTGCATACATGGAATGCTAGTTCCTTCTGTTTTAGGAGTTTATTTTTGTTTCCCATGAGGATGCCTCAATTCCTAAAATTTCAAAGTGTAGGGATCAGGGACTCTCCATTTTCTTCCTCGCTGCCTCAATATGGATTATTGGATGTGATTAGATGAGTAGAAGGAGCAGCATCAGAGTCCTAAATGTAAAAGTATATACTGAGATGGAGAGAGAAGCAATGAATGAATCTACACTGTATCAGTTAGAGTTCTAATAAGAAGCAGATAATTAAAGTAAGGTTTACTCATAAAAGGGTTATTTTTATAAGTGTGGGAGGGATGTAGGAAGACCACAGTGAGGTAGTTCAGGCACAGGGGGCAGTTAGTGACTGACTGACACCATCTTATGCCTGAAGTCAAGAAGAGAAGGAAAGGTCACCATAATTGGGATGAGAAGGTGTCATGTAGAGCAGGCCACCTTGAGGTTAGCAATGAGAAGGGAGACATCCAGCTCCAGATGTCCTCACAGGTATGGAACTAAGGGAATAAATACCATGATCCCATTCTCCTTTCTTCTCCAATATCCTGACAAGGATTCCCACAGGCTGGAGCCAAATAGAAGCCACAGGATACAGGAATCTATTGACGTAACTCATATAGTAGAAGAGAGGAGTGAAGAAAGGGGTGGAGAATGGCTCTTTAGGGGCAATCAGAAGATATCTGGCATAAACATGATCTGCCTAAAAAATGTAAGACTTAGATTCATGCTCAACTAACAGGTTCTGTCACATAAGATAGGGACCGAAAAATGCATGTTGGACTTGGCAATTTAGAGACTACTGACAACCTTGTTGCAACAAGTCTAGTGGAAAGATCAGAAGAGGAAGCCAAATTGCAGTGGACTGGGTTAACTGGGAGATGAGGAAATGAAGAGAGTGTTAAAGACTTTCAAGGGGCACCTGGGTGGCTCAGTCCGTTAAGTGTCAGACTTTGGCCCAGGTCATGATCTCATGACTAGTGAGTTTGAGCCCCATGTTGGGGTCTGCTGACAGCTCAGAGCCTGAAGTCTGCTGCAAATTCTGTGTTTCTCTTTCCCTCTGGTCCTCCCCTGCTCTCACTCTCTCTCTTTCTCAAAAATAAACATTAAAAAACTTTTTTAAAAAGACTTTCAAGAAGCCCAGGATGATAAGAGGAGGTCTAGAATGAACTGAATCTAGGAGACTGTAAGATGTAGTAGATGCCCTCCATTCTTTATCCCTTCTAGTGTTCAAACCCTTTTCCATATAGTTTTCTAGTGCCTTCCTTCTTGAACTCTGGAACTGATCAGGTATCATGCTTTGGCCAATGGGATATCAGTAGATAATGCACAATCAAAAACTTGAATGAGCCTGTGTTTTAAGGCTTGCTCTGTTGTGTTTCTGCCATTGCCATAAGAACATGCCCATGGTAGCCTGCTGAGAAATTACTGAGACATGGAGCAGAGCCCCATTGCTCTAATTGCTCTAGGTGAAGCCAGCCTATGTTAGAAGCCAGAGAAGATCAACTGGTCCCCAGCTATTTGGGTGAATCAGGAGAGGTTTTTAGTTGACACCTAACTGATTGCAGATAGATAAGGAACAAACACATTGTTTTATGCCACTGGCATTCTATGGTTGACTTTTAATGTATTTATTATTGGGGCAACCAATAACTGATACACAGGGTAAACTGATATTCTTAATAAACTCTTAAAAGATTGGAGACCTAAATGTAAAAATATTATCCTCACAAGTGCTGGAAAAATATGGATAAATTCCTATGTAATTTGGAGTGTAAGAAAAAACTACTTTTGAAATTTGTTTTTGTATATTTATTTTTGAGACAGAGAAAGACAGAACATGAGCAGGGGAGGGGCAGAGAGAGAGGGAGACACAGAATCTGAAACAGGCTCCAGGCTCTGAGCTGTTAGCACAGAGTCCAATGTGCGGCTCGAACCCACAAACTGCGAGATCATGACCTGAGCCGAAATCGGATATTTAACTGACTGAGCCACCTAGGTGTCCCAGAAAAAAATCTATTTTTACTATGACTCAAAATCCAGATGCAATTAAAAGCTAATAAATTTGACTACATAAAAATTAACAAAATTTTTACATGGCTAAAAGGTCATGTAAAATATGATCAAAAATGAAATTAAAAGTACATACACAAGACCAAAATGAAAAATGATAAACTGGGAGGAAGTATTTGCCCTCATACACAGAGGGCTAATATATATAATGTACATAGAACTCAATTAACTTTTTTTACTCAAGTAAAAGAATTAAATACTCAAAAGGTATATGGGTAAGGCATGTGAAGAGTTCACAAAAATATAAATAGCTCTTGAACAAATGAATAGATGTTCTATTTTTCTCATAATTACAGAAAGGCAAATTAAACTACACAGAGATACTGTTTCTCATTTATCTGACTGGCGAAAGTTCTAAAACTTGATAAAACACTCTGTTGGTGAGACCATGGGGAAATAGGCATGCTCATGTATTGCCAGTGGGAGTAAAAATGGTACAACCCTATAGAGTAAAATCTAGTAACATCTAACAAAACTAGAATGCATTATACATTGAAGCAGCAATCTTCTCTATGGATTTACCATGAAGCTACACCTCTGACAACAACAGCAACAGCAAATATGCACAATGTTATTAATTTTGGTATTATTTCTAATAGGAAAATATTGGGATTGCACATTTGCAAGGGATGGTTCAATAAACTACACAATATATTGCTGTAAGCTGTTAAAAATGAGGAAGATCTTAATAAAATCATATGGAACAATTTCTAGGATATATCATTAAATTTTTTAAAAGTGCAAAGAATGTGTATACATAGACATAATGTAATTTATCTATTGCCTCATAACAAATTATTTCTAAACTTAGTGGCTTGAAGCAACAATAAATATTTATTGTCTCGGCTCTTTTTAAAAATTTTTAAAAATATTTATTTTAGAGAGAGAGAGAAAGAGAGAGAGAGAGTGGTGGAGGGATAGAGAGGGAGAGGGAGACACAGGATCCAAAGCAGTTTCCAGGCTCTGAGCTATCAGCACAGCCTGATGCAGGGCTTGAACCCACAAGCCCTGAGATCATGACCTGAGCTGAAGTCAAATAGTTAACCAACTGAGCCACCCAGATGCCCCATCTTGGCTCTTTTTTTTTTTTTTTTAAACAACCTTACTGAGATATAGAAAAACTGCACATACTTCATGTGTACAGTGGATAAATCTGGACATAAGCATATCCTTGTGAGTCCATCACCTCCAAAAGTTTCCTTGTGTCTCTTTGTTTCCTGTTTGTTTGTTTTTGTGGTAAAAACACTTAACATGAGATCGACCCTATTAACACAATTTTTAATACACAGTACGGTATTGTTGACAATAGGCCTTTTCTTGTACAGCAGATCCTATCCTGCATAACTGAAACTCCATCCATTGGAAGAGCAGTCCCCATTTTCCCTTTCCTCCAGCTCCTGGTAACCACTGTTCTATTCTCTGCTTTTATGTGAGTCAGGAACTTGGGAGACGCTTAATTGGATGGTTCCGGCTTAGGGTTTCTCATGGAGTTGCAGCCATGATGTTAACTGGGGCTACACTCATGTAACCTTTCCTGGGACAGGAAAATCTTTCAACATGACTGACAAGTTGATACTGACTATTGGTGGAAGGTCTGTTACTGTCCATGTATACTTCTCTGTAGGACTTCTTGGATGTTCTCCAACTTCCTCAAGATCAAGCAATCTGAAAGACCAACGCAGAGGCTGTGATGCCTTTTATAAACTTGTCTTGTGTTCATACAGTCCAGACATAGTCAAAACATGAGGAGTCTGTACAAAAGCATGAGTATCAAGGGACAGGGGTCTTGTGGGTAGAGGCTTGTTTAAGGCTGGCTAATGTGTGTGTGTACACGTGTGTGTGTGTCTGCATGTGTGTACACTTTTAAGTAAGAAAAAGGGGAAATAAGAATAGATTTTAGAATCTACTTCTGGGTTAGATAATAGCAGCCCAACTTTAAAAAGTCAGACACATTACAAAAGTGTATTCTAAAATACTTCGGAGATCATGTTAGTAAAATGGAATAAAATCATTGGGATTGCAGAGGGAATGGAGCCCTTCCGAGGAGGGCTGGTTGCTGCCAGTGATTTTCAACACTGGAGGCATTTATTGATTCGAAGACCATTCCTATGTCTAATCCTGGACCCTCAGATGGACAATACTGGGAAACAGAAGTCAGGAAGCTTTAGGGATCACACAGAGCTGTGTGACAGGTTGGAAACTCAAGGAGCCTCAAATGAATGGTAAGTTCTTGCCATAGGACATTTTTCTGAGCTTGGGGCTGTGCACAGGAGGCTAGGAAGCTAGGCAAGGACTTGGAAAAGGCAGAGGGAAGTATCCCATAATCTTTAAGGAGACTAAGTCCAGATAGAGAGGAAGCCTCCTCAAATACACAGCCTGCCTTTTCCTCAGGGGATTTGCCACAATTTGAAACTATATGGGGCAAAGATCCTGAAGAGCCAAACTTACAATCTTCAAAGAGCACAGCTACATTTCTAGCAGAAAAATATATTGAAGAGCACACTGGACGTGGGAGAAGACAGGGCTAGGGAACCGGAAGCCAGGATAATAAGAAATATCCAAAGCTGAAGTGCAGAGTCAAAAAAGAAAGGACAGGGCAGACAGAATGAATGGGCAGAAGCCATATTAGAAGAGATAATGTCAGAGAAATTTTCTAAACTGGTAGAAGATATCCCAGAGATTCAAGATGCTTAACGAATCATAAGGAAGATAAATACAAAGGAAAACACACCAGGCACACCATAGTCAATCTGCTGAAAGCCAAAGATAAAAAGAAAAATCTTAAAAGGTTCAGAAAAAAAAACATTATCTTTAAAGGAGCAGCAATAAGATTAATGACAGCCTTTTCAACATAGACAATGGAATAGCTTTAAACTGCTGAAAGGAACAGCCAAACAATAACTCAGTAAACAATAGAATAATTTAAAATACTTGATTTAAAACAAAATAAGGAAAGGATAAAAACAGATGATACAAATAAAAATATATTAATCTCACAACTATCTAAAATATATTGGTAAATACATCGACTTTAAATGTTTTTTAATGTGTATTTATTTTCGAGAGAAAGACACACACAGAGTGCTAGTGGGGGTAGCGCAGAGAGAGGGAGACACAGAACCTGAAGCAGGCTCCATCCAGGCTCTGAGCTGTCAACACAGAGCCCAACACCGAGATCAAACTCATGAATTGTGAAATCATGACCTGAGCCGAAGTCAGATGCTTAATCAACTGAGCCACCCAGGTACCCCAGTAAACATCTTGACTTTAAATGGACTAAGAAACCTTAATAAGGCAAACATTTAAAACTGGATTTAAAACCCACAACCATTGCTATTTATAGGAGCATATTATATAAGTAAATGGAAAGGTGGGTGGGAAGCAATAAAATTTTTAAAATATATATCACAGAGGTACTAACAAAAAATGAGTTACCAAAGCCTTATTAAATCAGACAAAGCCATTTTTTTTCCCTAATAGGTATGAGTTTTATTGGCTTGCTATCTTGATTAATCTTTACTTCCCCCCACCCCGGAATTTTTCATTGGCCTAAGCCTAATGAGTTTACCTTAAAATTTTTTGTGAGAGTTTTTTTTAAATTTGGGGTTTTCCTTTTGACCATAGTCTGAAAATTGAATTTTACCATGCTCTGCATCATTCTGACTCCATTTAATCAAATAGTGAAACAGGATCCCAATGGCCTTGTTTGTTACAGTGGCACAGATGTGGACAAAATCAATTTTGTTTTGTTTTGTTTTATTTTATTTTATTTAAAATTTACTTAGTTAACATACAGTGCAATATTGACTTTAGGAGTAGAATTCAGTGATTCAATACTTACATACAATACCCAGTGCTCACCACAACAAGTGCCCTAATTAATACCCATTACCCATGCAGCCCATCTCCCAATACCTCCCCCTATGAGACCTCAGTTTGTTCTCTATCGTTAGAAGTCTCTTGTGGTTTGTTTCCCTCTCTTCTCTCTCCACCCACACCCGTCATTGCAAAGGGCAAGATTTCATTCTTTTTGATGGCTGATTAATATTTGAGTGTGTGTGTGTGTGTGTGTATCACATATTCTTTATGCATTCATTAGGCAATGGACTTTTGGGCTCTCTCCATAGTTTGGCTATTGTTGATAGTGCTGCTATAAACCTTGGGGCGCATGCACCCCTTTGTATCCTTTGGGTAAATACCTAAGAGTGCAATTGCTGGATTGTAGGGTAGTTCTATTTTTAGTTTTTTGAGAAACCTCCATACTATTCTCCAGAGTGACTGCACCAGTTTGCATTTCCACCAACAGTGCAAGAGGGTTCCCATTTCTCCACATCTTCGCCAACATCTGTTGTTTCTTGTATTGTTAGTTTCGGCCATTCAGACAAATGTGAGGTGATATCTCACTGTGGTTTTGATTTGTACTTCCATGATGATGAATGATTTTGAGTATCTTTTTCATGTGCCTGTTAGCCATCTGGGTGTCTTCTTTGGAAACTTGTCTATTCATGTTTTCTGCCCATTTCATAATTGGGTTCTTTGTTTTTTCGGTGTTGAGTCTGATGAGTTTTCTTTAATAGATTTTGGATGCTAGCCCTTTATCAGATATGTCATTTGCAAATATCTTGTCCCATTCTATAGGCTGCCTTTTAGTTTTGTTGAGTGTTTCCTTTGCTGGGCAGAAGCTTTTTATCTTGATGAAGTTCTAAAACTTCATGTTTGGTTTTGTTTCCCTTGCCTTCACCAAAGTGTCAAAGTCAATTTTAAAGTAAGAATATTTTTGGTTATGAAGGCTATTTTAATGATAATAAAGTGGGAAATTTAATAAGAAGACAAATCAATCCTAAATTTGTGTGTACTTAATAGCATACTTTCAAAATGTATGAAGTCAAAATTGAAAATAGACAAAAGAAAAAAATAGACAAAATCATAGTTGGGGATTTTAATATATTTTTCTCAGTAATTTATAGAACAAGGAAGGAAAAATTAGTAAAGATTTAGAATAATATAACAAATGATCAACTAACTTGAATTGATAAATGTAGATCTCTACACTCAACAACTGTAGTGTACATATTTAAGTGCTTGTGGATCAGTTACAAAATAGACTATACACTGGGCCAGAGCACTAATCAAAAGCCTGAAATCAGATTAGTGCTTTGGCTAGAGTGGAATTAAATTATAAATTGGTCATTATAATATTTCTGAAGTTTCTCAGTCAAGAATCAATTGTAAGTAACCCAAAGTTCCAAGAAGAAATTACTACGGAAGCCAGAAAACATTTTGGTTAGATAATAATAAAAATACTTGTGAAATGCAGCTAAGGTAATGTTCTCAGGGCAATTTTCAGTCCTAGATGCAGGTTTCAGAAAAGAAAAAAAGTTGAAAATCAGTGATCTAAAGCACCATCTCTAGAAGCTGAAACAGGAACCATAAACTAAACCTAAAGAATGCAGAAGAAAGGAAATAATAAAGGCGTGTGTTATTGAAATTTAACACAGATACACACATGAAAATTGACAAAATATAATTATTTGAAAACATTAATAAGACTGACAAACCTCTAGCAAAACTAGTGAGGATAAAAAGACAAAAATCATAAATATATGATTATCATGAATAAAAAAGTAGGATTCACATTAAATTCTACAAATATTAGGAAGATGACAAAAGAATATTGTGAACATCTTTATGCCAATAACAAAATGGATACATTCCTTGAGAAATACAATATTAAAATTTACACAAGCAGTAAAACAAATATGAATAATCCTATATATATTAAAAAGTTAGTTCTGTAATTAAACACTATCCAATAAAGAAAGCTCCAGGTCCAGATATATGGATTCACATATGAATTTCTCCAAACACACATGGAAGAAATAAATCTCACTTGAATTCTTCTAGAGAATAGAAATAGTGAGTGCTTCTAAATTCATTTTATGAATTCAGTGCAACATTGCAAAAATAAAGAAAGAAAATACAGGCTAATATCTGTTATTACCATAGATGGAAAAGTCCTAATAAAACTACATATTTATACATAAGGTACACAACGTATAAGGTTATAATGTATATGTATGATATGTATGTGTGTGTACGTGTATATATTTTGAACAAGTGGGATTTGTCATAGAATTTCAATGTTGCTTTAACATTTGAAAATCAGTCAATGGAATCCACTATAATAATAGAATAAAAGAAAGCCCATATGATCATCTCAACAGACACAGAAAAAAATTAGTAAAATTCAACACACATTCATGACAAAAACTCAGCAAACTAGGAGTAGGAAGAAAAATATTTAATTGGGTGAAGAGAATCTACCAAAGACCTAGCACCAGCATTAATGATGAAATAATGAACACTTTTTTTGAAGGTTAGAAACAAGGCAAAGAGTTTTACCATTTTGATTCAACATTTTACTGAAGATACTAGCTAGAGAAAAAGGGCAAGTAAACAACAACAACAACATCATTTCATATGCAGAGAATCTAAAAATATCTGTATGTAATTATTATTAATAAGTGAATTTTACAAGTTTACTGGATACAGGGACTGCATAAGAAATTTCTATTTATTACCAAAAACCAGTTGAAATAGAACTGAAGTGAAAACAGAAATACAAATGAAAGTAGCACTAAGATATCAAATATCTAGAGATAAATCTGATGAAAGATATGCAAATCCTCTACACTGAAAACTATAAAACATGTTGATAAAATTAAAGACTTAAATAAATGGAAGAATACAGCAGTTTAAGGATTAAAATCTCTATATTGATTTAAAAAATTTAATGTTTATTCTTGAGAGAGAGAAAGAGCATGAGTGAGGGAGGGTCAGAGAAAGAGAGAGAGAGAGAGTGAGAGAGAGAGGGAGAGAGAGAAGACACAGAATTTGAAGCTGGCTCCAGGCTCTGAGCTGTCAGCACAGAGCCTTATGTGGGGCTCGAGCTCACGAACTGCAAGATCATGACTTGAGCCAAAGTCAGACCTTTAACCAGCTGATCCACCCAGACACCCCTGGAAATCTCACATTTAATAAAATGTTATATCTTTCCATTTTGAGCTATAGATTTAATAAAATACTAATAAAAAATCCAGAAGGTTTTTTTGTGGTAATTGACAATTTGATTTTAAATATACATAGAAATGCAAAAGATGTAGAAAAGCAACATAAACATGAAGAAGAACGAAAAAGCAGTCAGACTTACACTACCAAATATCAAGACCAATGATAAAATGAAGAAAGAAGGAGGAGGAGGAATAGGAGGTGGAGGAGGAGGAGGGTGGGGTAAGAGGAGAGGAGGGGGGAGGAAGGTAGATTAATAGAATAGAAAAAAAGAACTTAGAAATAGCTCTACACATACGCTGCCATCTCTAGAATGAAGACACCACTCTTATTCTGTGGGTTAACAATTATTGGAAGGGAAAATAAAAATGAATCTGGATATATAAGTCATCACACAATACACAAAATTAATTTGACATGTATCATAGATCTAAGTAGAAAAGCTTCTAAAACGATAATGTTTCTAGAAAAAAACATAAGAGAATGTCTTCATGGTTTGAGGGTAAGGATATTTCCTTAAACATGAAACAAAAGCATAATATAAAGAAAAAATGATAAACTGGTAAAAGGATCTGGGACATTAGTAACCCGGCCTGAATTAGGCTGTTTTAGTTTTCCATTGACTTTAATCATAGGCCATGACAGTAATAAGATACATCCTAGTGGGTCTTCTATATTCCAGACATACCCTTCCTCACCTTCACTTACAGCTGCACCTAATTTGCTATAAGATCCAATTTCCTCTTGGCAATCAGATCAATCACCCCAGCCAATATAGTAACTACCTTCTTTGCCTTTTGATTCAAAGGGATGAGGAACCCAAAGTGGCCAGGTGATAATATTAACTGCCAGTTCATTGGAATCATTGTTGTGTCCCCTGGTGGAAGCACTCCTCCCTTTGGAACAGTAGAGCGCAAGGTTATGGGGATGGAAAGCAAAATTTTGCTAGTGGATAACTTGAAGTCATACTAGGGATGCCAATTCCATCCCTTGATTCCTGGACCTGTGAATCCTGGTTATGAGAGAAATAGCATAATACATTGGACACTGATTTAGAATACGTACCACTTCTTGTAGAACAATGCTTCAGCCCCACAAGGTATGGCCACCTAGCTGGCAATCTAAATGAGTCTTCAAAAGACCATTCCACTGTTCTATCAAACCAATCGCTACAGGATGGTAGGCAACATGGTGAGATGAGTGAATACCATGAGAATAGCAATACCATTGCTTCACCCATTTGCTGTAAGTTCCCTTGATCAGAAGCAATGCCGTGTAGAATACCATGATTATAGATAAGGTATTCTGTAAGTCCATGCATGGTACTTTTGGCAGAAGCATTGTGTGCAGAGAAGACAAATCTATATGCAAAATAAGTATCTATGCCAGTAAGAACAAAATACTCTCTCCTACATAATGGAAGTAGGCCAGTATAATCAACCAGCAGGTTGTCTGCTAGCTGCTGATCACCTGAGGGAATGGCAACATAGCTGGGATTCAATATTGGTTTCTGCTCCTGGCAGATTAGGCAGTTATTTGTGACTGTAGCCAGGTCAATGTTGGTGAGTGAAAGCCCATGTTGCTGAACCCATGCATAATCTCTGTCCCTACCACCATTGGGTGATAACAAGCGTAGCCGGGGAAAGAGAATAAAAAGAGAATACAGAATAAGTCATCATATCCACTTATTAATAAAATGCTCCTCTGCTGAGATCACCTCTGGTGAACATTCATATGGGACATGAATATCTACCTTTTTTTTTTTTTTTCCCATCCAGAGAGGTCTAACCACATACCTCTTCCCCATACCTCCTTGTTAGCAATTTTCCAATCATATTCCTTCCAAGTCCCTGACTCTCCAGACAAACTATTTGGTCACAGCAAACGATTTAGCATACAATCACAAGTATGGCCACTTCTTCCAAGCAAAATGAACAACCAGGTGCACTACTTGAAGTTCTGCCACTGGGAGGATTTCCCTTCACTACTGTTCTTGAGGGACATCCCAGAAAAGGGCCATATTGCTATAGCAGTATACTTTCAGGTTTTGATGACTAATTATTCATAATAATCTGTAAATCAGTCCTGAGTCTTTCCTTCTTTGTCAGCTGATCATAGGGAGCTCCCCACGAGGCCATAGGTATGTGCTGGCAGAAAGAAGGTAGTGTAGCCAGAAGATGGAATATGGATATTTGGTCCACTTCCTCATGTAACTCTTTTTGTCTTCAGGGGTAGTTTGAGACTAATTTCAACTATACCACTTCCATTTGATGATAGACAACATTATGGCTTGATGGATTAGACATCACCCAGATCATAAAGGACAGCTCAGGTTGCATGGTAACTTGGTGGCCCATGGTTAAACATTCATTCTCTACTAGAGTCCTGTAGCAAATGAAAAGCTGTATTTATCAAAAACGGAGTAATTATTTATAGAGGATGGCAAAGCTTTGCTCCAAATCCTAATGGTTTCCACTGTGATTTCCCAATGGAGGCCTGCTAAAGGTTTCAAATAGCATTCCTATCTGCCACTGCCACTTCAAGCATCATTGAATCTACTGGATCATATGGCCCAAGTGGCAGAACTACTTCTGGTGGCTTTTACTGTCAGGTATTAAAAAAAAGCATTTGCTAGATAGATTTCTATATACCATATACCATGTATGAGGGATTGTTTTAATTTGCTCAAGCAATGAAACCACATCTGAAACAGCAACTGCAGTTGGAATAACTACATGGTTAATAGTCCACTGCTATTCCCCAAGATCCTTCTGTCTTCTGCACAGACAAAATAGGCAAGTTGTGTCAAGATTTGGTGGAAATCACCACTCCTGCATCTTTCGGGCCCTTAATGGTGGCACAAATCTCTGTAATCCCTCAGGAATGTGGTGTTGCTTTTGGTTTACTCTTTTCCCAGGTAAAGGAAGTTTTGCTGGCTTCCACTTGCCCATTCCTACCACAATAGTCTTAACCACACAGGTTAGGGAAGCAGTGTGGGGATTCTTCATTGCTGAGCATGTCAGTCACCCCAGTAGAAGGCTGTGAGTACCTTTGAGAAGGCTGGAAGAAAGAATGACAGTATGCATTTTGGGTGGTGTAGGAGGGTCCTTCCTCAAGGGGGATCTGGATTCTCCTTCATTCAAGGATTTCTGGGTCTGTACACTGGCTCAATTCAGAATTGGTCAAAGAGCTATGATTGTTTTTATGATTCAAGTTATATTTCTGTTCACTTGACCTAGAATTCTCCTACTTATATAGACCAGGCAAGAATTTAGTAGACCAGTCATCTATTTCACTTCTAAGGACACCATGAACAACTAGCCAAAAATATATGTCTCTGGAAGTCAGACTCTTCTGACTACTGCTTTGACCCCACTGTCCATTATAATAATCATGCCCATCTTGCTTTTGATGATTAAGTATTGCCACATGGCCCTTGCTCCCTGGGCTCCAAATATCCCTACTGCATTTAGATTCTCCAAGTAAGTGGTAGCAGTTCCCACTTTAATTTCTGACCGACAGAGAAGAGTGACCCCAGAGCTCCTCAAGGATGTTGGGGCTCCTCTCACAAATTAATTTCTCACAGTCATAGTAAAAATTACGTCCTCTGGACCCTCCAGGGGTGAGTGAGCGTGTCTTACATGATCAGTACACTCTAGCATTCCAATCTCCCTCAACCTTTGGATGCCTTCCTCTATAATATACCAAGACAATTCTGGCATTTCAAATTCATTTAGTGTAGGTCATCTTTTGATCCATGTTTCATCCAAATAGTCAAGCAAACCATTAGAGCCCTTTCTAACTCTCTGAGCTCCAATATTAAATGCAGAATCTCTGATAGTGGGCCCATATTGATAAATGTGGCCAGACCAAACTTTTATGTTCCTTCCACCATTACCTTCTATTCTTTATATTCATCCACAAACATGTCCCCCAAATTTATGTCTGTATAAATTGGAAAAATCATATTGTTATTTTAGAGTGTAGTGCAACTCCTCATTGGTCATACTTTGTACCTTACCTGTTGCATACTGCTGGGACTTGAGTGTAGTTATAAATCTAAGAGCCAAGCAGGATAATGAAGATGGTTCCTGAGGAGAATGAACAATGTCTTTCAAGGCAAGTACCTCAGGCAAAGCAGGATCAATCTCTTCAGATGAGATGGAAGGAATGCTTCTACTGGCAAAGAAGAGTAGAAATTATTTAAGAATCAAATGTTTCCAGCCTTATTAGGATGTTTCCATATGTCTCCATACAAATTTTCAGGATTCCATTATTTTTCAATTAAGGGGCTCACTTTAACAGCAACAGGCACGATCTTATACATAGAAAGTTCTAAGAAAACCACCACAACTATTATAATAAATGCGTTCACCAAAGTTGCAGGATACAGATTAATATTAAGAAGTCTAATTTACTTTTATACACTCGAATTGACAAATCCAAAAATAAAATTAAGAACATAATTCCATTTACAGTATCATCGAAAAGAATAAACTACTTAGGAATAAACTTAACAAATGAGGTGCAAGACTTGCACTTTAAAAACTGTAAAATTTTATTGAAAGAAATTTAAGAAGATGTAAATAGGGGTTCTGGGGTGGCTCAGTTGGTTGAGTGTCGGACTCTTGATTTCAGTACAGGCTCATGATGTCATGGTTCATAAGACTGAACCCCACATTAGGCTCCGCTGTCAGTGC
This sequence comes from Crocuta crocuta, assembly GCF_008692635.1. Taxonomy (NCBI): domain Eukaryota; kingdom Metazoa; phylum Chordata; class Mammalia; order Carnivora; family Hyaenidae; genus Crocuta; species Crocuta crocuta. The sequence goes on along the minus strand of NW_027530004.1, from coordinate 158,063 downwards.
AACTGGCTAAATTAGAATGACAGATAACACTGTTGGCAAGGATGCAGATAAATTGGAACTCTTACACATTTGTAGTGGAAATACAAAAGTGCTGCCTTTTAGAAATCATTTTGACAACTCCTCAAAAATAGAGTTACCATGTAATTCAGACGTTTAACACTATTAATTAATTAATTACAAATTAAACTCTTCTTGATTACCAATATGTCTCCATCCATCTGGCTAAACTCTAAAAATAACATACCAAGTACACTTAATAATAAAAAAATAAAGGGACAAAAATAGAATCAGGGAGGGGAACACAAGGGATTTCAAAAGTAACAATAATGTTCTCTTTTTTAAATGTGTATCCTTGGGGGCACCTGGGTGGCTTAGTCGGTTAAGCGTCCAACTTTCACTTAGGTCATGATCTCACGGTTCGTGGGTTCGAGCCCCGTGTCGGGCTCTGTGCTGACTGCCAGCTCAGAGCCTGGAGTCTGTTTCAGTCTGTGACTCCCTCTCTCTCTGACCTTCCCCTGCTCACGCTGTCTCTCTCTCTCTCTCTCCTAGAAATAAATAAAACATTTAAAAATAATAAATGTGTATCCTTGTACTGTTATTCTTTAAACTGTACATAAACTATACTATAAATAGTATATATATATATTTATATATACTTAATATATTTAACATTCCTTAAACTGTACATAAGCCATACTATAAATATTAAATATTTATGGATTAAATATTCAATAAAGAATGCCATACTGAGTATTGGCAAGAATATGGAGCAACTGTTACTTTCATACATTGCTTATGGGCAAAAGTTGGTACAACCACTTTGCAATACTCTTTGGTATATACTAATACCAAATATATGTAAAGCTTATAACCTAGCAATTCCACTTTCTGGTATGTATATATGCTGGGAGCCGCACCAGCCTCCCTGGATGACAGTCACAGTGAGGAGATAGTAGAGTTTGCACAGCTCCTGCCATGAGAAACGAAAAAATGGTATCTCCTTCTGCTACTACTGGCTTATGTTGGAAATGAGCCTGCTGGTATTGACCAGGCCTCACAACATTCCAAATCAGACCGATATTCCTCACACAGATTCCTCATTCTGCTTTTTCAAAAGAGATTTCAGATGAAAGCACTGTGGATGATTGTCAAAAGGCTCTTCCTATGGGCCTTGCAGATACAAGTCTTAGATAATAAAGGGGATTAAGAACACAAGAGTTACAATTGAGCCTGGCCCTGAGACAAAGGGCCTAATTTAGAGTTAAGGACAGATATGCACCCCCATCCAATTGTTTCGGCTTGGAGCACCGACTCCCAAGGCATCTTGTGATCAGTATTCGGAGTGACTTATTCTGTCCTTGAATAAGCTGATTGCACCCTGTGAAGGAACCTATTGAGGAACTTCTTTTGTGATTATGGGAGCAAACATTGTGTTTCCTGAAAGACCTGTTTTTCTTAATAGTTCTCCTTAAACAAACAAGCTATTGACCCCTGCTCACAAAGAACTAACTTCACCCTTTTTATGCTAAAAACATTGTCTTGTATGCTAAAGATACCTTCCTTCCCCATAGGATAAGCATCTAAATCACCTACCTCAATCACTATTGATAAAGGCTATGCATGAATTCTGGGAAATTCTTACATATCAAAGAAGTTTGTCATCAGAAATCATTGTCTAAGGCAAATGTCACTTCTGTGCCATTCCCCAAACACTTAATTATAAAATAAAGTTGAGCCCCAGTCAGAGCAGAGATGCCTGCCTGGTGTTCAGAGATTCTCGTGGCTCCCTCATCCCTCCTTCGCCGACACCATCCATCCTTCAGGGACCCCTGGACCTGCTGGAGCCGGCCTCCGGCATATATACACAAAAGATTTAGTGCCCATGTCAACCAAAAGATGGGTATAAGAGTGGTCATAGCAGCATATTCTAAAAAGCATCAAAATAGATATAACACAATGTCTATCAATAGTAAATCTAATAAATAATTGTGTTCTGCTAATACAAAGGAATATTAGGCAAAACTTACCTGTGCTGATAGAGATCAAAATGCTGGAGAGTGTTACTTGGGCCTCTTGGGGTACTGGAAGTGGTTTAGCATAGGTGTGTGTGTGTGTGTGTGTGTGTGTGCGCGCGTGCACATGCACACACACACACTTAGTTTTTCTGAGCTGTACATGTATTTGTATGCTGTACTGTGTGCATTTTATAACATAGTAATAAAAATGTGAGAATAGATTTATGTATCTCTTTTATTTTGGAAACACAAACACAGGATGTATAGCTTAAAAACTTACGAAAATCTTACTTCTGAAGTAAGAACAAGGATGACCAGATAGGAGAGGAGATAGAACCCGTTGAGTATATCTTTTCATGTAGTTTTAACTTTTGAATCACATGAATGTTTTTATATTCAAAAAAGTATATCAATCAGAGTAGAAACCTAACTTTTAAGGGCTAGCGGCAAAAACAGAGATGTTGTCAAGTAATCTCATCTTCTGTTTTACAATTTCCAGTCTCCCTGGGAGTTAGGTTGGGACCATATGAGTAGTACTGGCCAAAAAGCTTTAAGAAGAAACATTTGGGCTGAACCAGAAGAGCTGATTTTATTTCTCCATGTGTTCTTTCACCTTTCGGCAGTTGTGGAGAGTACATCATGAGACCTTGGAGCCATTGGATGGAATTCTTCCTGGATCTCTAAATCACCACATGGAGCACAACTGCCCTGGAGAGTTGCTCAACTTCTATTAAAGGCTTTGAGAGTGAGAAGTATTCCTTTTTTTTTTTTTAAGTTTTAATTTTAATTCCAGTCAGTTAACATACAGTGTTGTATTAGTTTCAGGTATAGAGTGATTCAACAGTTCCCTACATCACCCTAAGTAAGAAGTAAGCCTCTTTAAAGTTATTTATTTATTGACAGAGTGCGAATAGTGGAGGGGCAGAGAGAGGAGAGAGAGTATCCCAAGCAGGCTCTGCACTGTCAGCAATAGAGCCCCACGTGGGGCTTGAACTTATGAACTGCAAGATCATGACCTGAGCTGAAATCAAGAGTTGGATGCTTAACCGAGTGAGCCACCCAGGTGCCCCGAGAAGTAAATCTTTTTAATTTGGGAACTACTCTGTTAGCTCAATGTAGCCTAGAGTATTCTGATTGTAGAGAAGATGTAAAATTGAGGTGACTTGTTGAGAAGGAGGAGACATAGTGGCTATATGAAGGGAATTCAAGAGCGTGAAATAAAGGCTTTCTATTCTCTTCAGAAAATAAGAATAGAACCTTTATAGAATATTAGAGTTAGAAGAAAACTACAGACATTATTCTGTTCTTTTTATTTTGAAACAAAGAAACTAGAACCAGGGACTAATAATTGAGTCAAGATCACACAACAAGTTAGTGGTAAAGACAGGATTACAATCCTGGTTTTTAGGATCTTGAGAATAGTCTCAGGGTTAGGCTACAATTACTTTTGAGAGCAGCTGGACATTTGCTCAGGATCCTTTAGGTATATTGAACTTCCAATTTCTTGGTGAAGGTTTTAGATGGGAACAGCAGCCAATTGAGTCTACCAATGTTTTCCCCCAACTCCAAAGTCATAGCACAACCTCCTTTTCATTTCCATTTTATTGTCCTTCCACCTAGGCAGCCCATTGGAAATCATCAAGAAATATTTTTAAAATAAGAAATGGAACTTTCGTCTTTTATCATTTGGGTCTTTTTTTAACGATTTGAATCACTCGTGTAAACAAAGTAGAAAAGAAGAAAATATCCTTGTTGAGAATTTTGTTCTTCCATCTTTGATTTTTTGTGGGTGGACAGATTCTTTTTTTTCCTTGTATGTAAGAATAAGAAGTACCTGTGGTATTGTTTGCATAAATGTCTGGAAGACCCAGATCATTTTGTTACAAATTTCTTCTTTTGATTTATAAAATCTCTTTATGTTTCAGCACGGCTCAAAACAAGGTGACCAGCCATAACCCCCTTGCCCCAATCAAATCTCTATGATTTTGATAATTTCCCCCATGTGTCTTCCTCAGGTTGAACTGGTTATGTCTTATGTTTCTTCCCATCCCTCCATCTCTCCATTTCTGAGCTATGGCCATCACTAAGGCAGATACTTCCTGACCTCTTTTTTCCATCTCCACTTTGACCCAGAAGATTAAAGGAGGCCATTGTCACATCATCATTGGCCAGCCAATCAGGTGAGCACCTCCTATCAATGACTTCCTTGTTCCAGAGGAGTTCTCAGGCAGCTTCAATGGAAGGAGGGAGCCAAGAAAGAGGCCTGGCATAAATCCAAAAATGATAGTTACAACATGGATTGTGTACATTCTTGCCCGGAAAGGTGCAGGTTTCCCCTTTCCACCAAAAATCAGTTCGGTAGGTGGAGCTGAAATTGTTTCTCATCTATCTCTTCCCTTTTGAGCCCCCTACTGCCCTTCCAAAAAGATCTTATAATATATAACTTTGGGTAAGAATGGTGGAGGAGGTCTGGGTCTCTAGGTATTCTGAGGGCATTAACTTACCAATTTGTTGCAGGACATTGAAGTTGTAGAAAGTGAGGCCGTATCTGTAGTACAGCACTGGCTGAAAAAAGTGAGTAAGATTCCTCTACGACTCAGGGGACCCCAAATTCTAGAGAGCTGGCCTCAGCTGGTGCAGAATATGGACTTCTTTCCTCCTAAACCTGGGAAACTGAAATTCAGTGCCAAACACCCTACCTAGAGCTGTGTCTGATTCACCAAATGTCCTAGAATATGCTGGGGGTTGTGTCCTCATCAGAGATGTGTTGGAATAATCACTATCCCCACCCTGCTTCTCAAGGATACTGGATGAGGGGTTTCAGATGTGTCACTTCCAGCTACAGGGCATCTCAGTAATATCTTGGGATAGGGCCAAGGACTTAATGAGTCCCCTGGAATTCTACAGGAAGGTAGAATAGACAAGCTTACTTACTACAGAACTGTGAGAAACAGAGTGTGTAGGAGAAGACATATAGTATGTGAGCTGTGACACAGGGGGAAAACAGAGAAAAGAAAGAAGAGACAGACTTGGGCTCAGATACAGAGCAACACTTTCAGGGGAAATTACTCACCTTTCAGACTGAAGAAGAGGCTTCCCAGGACATAAAGGAGAAGATGTCCACCAACTGCCCTCCCACCCATGGCCAAGATGTACACGTGACCAGAGATGTGGTAATTGAGAGTTTGAGGCAATCATCCTAGGGGAGTGGGCAGATAGGTAGGGGGGCAGGCAACAAGCTCTGACTGAAAAGGGTCTTGGGCAAGTGGGTAGAGCTTGTCCAGGCCAGGCTGGACAGTAATTACATGCACCCCACCTGGGTTTCCTAGGTGAAGCACCATCTATCAAAATCTGATTTGTTGGCAAACCAGAGTCAAGAGGTCCTGGAGGAAAGAACAAGAATCCAGTTCATAAGATGGAGGTAAAGCATCTCATTTGCCCTAAGCCCCTTGTGGAGAGGGAGGCACATGCCCCCCACCTTCAGTATTCCTGGCCAACACAAACTCATAGCTATTCTTCTCCAGAGATGTTGACTTCTTTTGCTGAGAAATTTTTCAGTCTTACTTTAGGGTCTTAAGGGAATATTTTTTGCTATCTTGAAAGCCCAGCTCATTCCTGAGTTTTAACATGACTTGAGGGGTTGCAAAACTGGGCTTGCACACCATTTCTTAAATGCTTCTGAATAAATTTTAGACTTCTGTTACTTTTGCACTTGATTTGTTCAGAAGTGGCTGTACTTTAAAGAGCAAAAAGAAAATAAGCTCTTAAAATGCAAAAGCCTGAGCCCTCATCTGCAGCTGAGGTGAGAGGAGGTTTTTCAGTGCCTGAGGCTAGAATTCTGTGTTTCACATTATGGTGGCTTTGCCAGCCTCCTGCTGTGCCTGCTGGAGCACGGACCACCTGCATCCACCTCTCCTGGCTCTGGAGGGCTGAGACCCAAGGTGGAGGGAGATGGGCCTGGAAGCCAGTTCATTCCCTCTGGCATGAGCTTCCTTATTTCCTTTTGAGGATTTGGGTTCACTCAGAGTCTTTTTTTCCCAGCCAAAGAAATGTGGGATTGAACTGGTCCTCCCTGAAACTGTGGAGGAGCCCCCCCCCCTCATTTCTATACTCTTTTCTTCCTTCCCCAGCCTTCATCACCAGCTTTGTTCACTTCTACCATTTGAAGGACNGCTGAGACCCAAGGTGGAGGGAGATGGGCCTGGAAGCCAGTTCATTCCCTCTGGCATGAGCTTCCTTATTTCCTTTTGAGGATTTGGGTTCACTCAGAGTCTTTTTTTCCCAGCCAAAGAAATGTGGGATTGAACTGGTCCTCCCTGAAACTGTGGAGGAGCCCCCCCCTCATTTCTATACTCTTTTCTTCCTTCCCCTGCCTTCATCACCAGCTTTGTTCACTTCTACCATTTGAAGGATGTATTTCTCAAGAAATGTATTTCTGCTGAGGGATATCCAGTTTTTTTCTGTTTACCCTTTGCAGTGCTATCAACATTTTAAAACAGGATGCAAATGCCCAGTAATTATTTAATAGAAAAGGGTAATAAATAGAGGAATTTGAGACCTCCTTGGGAAATGCTTTTTGGATTGGAAACGTATTCTAAAGTCATAAATGTTGGGGACAGTATATAACCACTGCTGTACATGTGGGAGATAGTCCCTGCCTGACATAGCTGCACTGTATGGAATTGTAAATGTTGCAGTTCCTTGGTCTGGATAATATGAACATCATCTTCAGATATTTTTTTTAAACCTTAGCTGTATGGCATAACTAGGTTAAAGCTTTGGAGACAAGCTACAGGAATCACAGTCAATTATCCCTGTATAATTTTTCCACTCTGGACTTTCTGTGGATTTTTTAAATCCATAAACTGTGACTAGTTTCCCTACAAGCCTCTAGTCTTGGTATTATTTTATTAGGTTCAGTAAATATGTAGTCAAGGAATACATATCCCTTCATTAAGCATCAGTGGATACTCATTTATTTGGTAGATGAGTACCGACCACCAGATGTTTGCTAGGACCTCTAAAGAGAGTGAAAATAAGATGGAGTTCCCAGTTTCAAAGGGATAAAAGTGAACAAGGTGGATAAGATATGTGAATGTTAGAGAAAATGTCAGAGAAGCCATGAAGAGGATCTACAAGAGCATAGCATGGGACATCCAGCTTTCACAAATTCTAGACATTGCTGCCTGGGGTAGCCAGAAGAGGTTTCTAGCAGGACATTTGCTTGGACTGACCCATGAGCAGGAGCAGGGAGGAGGGAATCTTCAATAGATCATGAAAGCCTTGCAACTTGGCCAATTCCATCTGGCCTCAAGTGCCCAGTGCTGTGACCCCTTCTCTGAGGTCTCCTTCTTTGTGCCTTGGGCTGAGAGTAATCTCTTCCTTCTCTGGAATCCCTTTATCCTCTCTTGCCTCTCTCTTTGGGCACTGACCCAGCTCTACCTTGTGTGAGTGATAAATGAGCACATTTATCTCTCCCAGACTTCAAGTCTTCACATTGAAAGCCCCAGAGCACCTAGAACAAGGCAGTTTCAATAGATGCAAAAATGGAGGATACAGTGGACACACTGGTTTTGCTGGAGTGGAGGGTTTGTGGGGGGAGGATGGAGTTGAGGAGAACATGAACTGCAGCACAGAGAAGAAGGCAAGTCAGAATGGTGAAATAAAACAACAGCAGCAATGAAGGGCCAGCAGCTTCTTTGTGACAGAACTTTCCAGAATTATCTCTAAACCATAGTGAATATGGCACAATGTAGGCCATAAAGAGCTGATAAAGAAGTTGGAGAGGAATTCAGAAGGAGTGAATTCCATGTCTTACAAGACTACTCACCTGCTGTGCAACTCTAGTAATGGCACTTAAACTTTCTGTTTCTTCGACTCTCCTTAGGACCATTTGCTACCTGCCCAGGATTATTGGGTGGCTCAGGGGTACTTGATAGTAAAACAAAACAAAACAAAACAAAACAAAACAACACAACCCTTGTGTGCCTCATGCAAGAAGAATGAAGGACAAGATCAATATTTCATGGCAGCCGAGTATCATTCATATGATTCTAACCCATTCACTATTCTTAGTGAAAAAGAAACAGGAATTCCAAATGTTTGAATGGTGTCTTGCAGCCATACCCGTATCTTCCAAGTGCCAAGTGAGGTGAGGGAGGATGTTATGCAAGAACGAATAGAGCAGGTGAGACGAAGGTAAGCCATTTGGGACAAGTTGATTTGTATTCCTAACTGGGGGCAGATGGTGATGGGGGTGGCTGCTGGCCTCTCCTCTGTGGGTTTCCCTGGCTCAAGACCACACCTAGGCTCCCTGGCCATGCCTGGAGCCCTTCTTTCCAGAGTGCCTCTTTGTGGGACTTTGCTCCAGGACCCAAATGGGGCAATGACTCAGGCATGGGCTGTGTGGCCATCCCAGCTCCACTCCATGGTCTAGGTGTGAGCTCTGGGCAGGCTTTGCCATCTGGCAGCCTTTCCTCTGCCTTGTTCCTCTTCTGCAGCCTATACAACCTTACAGATGAATCATCTCAGGAGATTCACAACAGAACTTCCTATGCAGACTGCTGAGAGCTACAGGTGAGAGGGTGAGGAACTGTGCAGAGAAGGTGGCTGTCCTGGGTGTGAGACAGTGTGCTGGGGTGGGAGCTTGATTAAAAGGTTTAGCCTTTCCTTTTCATGAGGGGGCTTGCACTTGGGGCCAATGGGAATGAGGGGGCTACCTTAGGCATCTGCCATGCCTCTCTTAAATTTCTGGAAGGGCTTGAAGTCAAGTTCAGATTTGGCCTGACACTTTTAGCTGTGGTGTCACAGTGAGTGCTTCTCAGTCAGGCACAGAGGAGGGACCACCTGGGGATCTTGTGTTAGTAGGTTGTTGGGGGACCTGCTGCTCTGCATTTCTAACACCCCCAGGCATTGCTGACACATTGAACCACAAGGTCACAGAGCACTGGGGTCCAGGAGTAAGAACGTATAGGTTTTGGCACAGCCACCAATTGGGACTTGACTTTGGGTCCCATGGCTTCTTGGCCTGCATTTGGAACCTGTGGTCATAAGAGTGGCCGTTTACATAGCTTTGGTAGGTGGAAGGCCAATGACAGTCAATGCATTACAGAGCCCATCCATACAGGAAACGGTTACTGTAACTCGTGCCACGTGTGGAGACTGAACTGGCCATTATAGAGGGCTGAAGGAGTGATTTAAACACAGTTGAACCCAACATACTTTCGAGGAAGGCTATGGAGGTATATCACTGGCATTTATGGAACACTTATTGTGTACCAGAGCCGGCACAAGGCATTGTCAATATTTCTCATCTGATCCAAAAGAACGTTAAGAGGAGGGCATTATTCAGGCCCATTATACAGATGACAGAGGATAAACCAAGCCTCAGGAGTGGATACTTGCTTTTAGTTCAGCTCCATGTGCCTCAGTTTCCTCAGACTTTAGAACACTGTGTTGAGGACAATGGCTTTCAGCACTTAGTAAATGGCATGATGTGCCATGTCAGTTGTTTATTCATATTAAAGGGATAAGGAATCTGGGGTGCTTGCAGGGCCTTCTGAAGTTTGAAGAAGCAGATTTCAATTTGAATTTTCAATTTAGTTCAATTCAAATGGAAAATTTCAAGTTCGAAGAAAGCCAAGTTTCAATTCCATCTTTGATACACCATCGTCCTTTTCCCTTCATGGGTTTTTCTGCTCTATGTGCATGAATGTCAGGGTGGTGGGCTTTGAGGCATGATCATCAAGACTTGTAGCCATCCTGCATTTCTGTGATGCATTCCTCTGCTTCCCAGGTTCATATCCTTTAGCGTCAAGGAATAGCCTATGTCAGAAGAACGTTTATCACCCCTTGACCTGAGGAGCGACCACACCCTGAACAGATAGAATCTGGCGGGTGAGCTTTTCTTTGTGACAATTGCAGCACTGGAATCTTCCTGCTGAACTGCTAATAAAGAGACATGGTATTTAATCACTGTCCTGGCCTCTGGTGTGAGCGCTTTGTCATCCATTCATTCATCAGCCTCTGAACACCTCATGGGCTTGGCTCTGCAGACACACAGCTTGCAGCATTTTGAGGAGGCAGACAACAGGCCCGCACAGAGCTGTATCAGCAGGCTTTGCAGGGTGCTCCTGGAACACTAGAAGGGGTGCTGGGCTGGGCCAGGACAGGAGGGCTTCTAGGGGAAGTGTGTCTTGTTTGTTTCACTCAAGTATTTATTTTTATTTACTTCTTCTCTAGCTCTCTTCCCGTCTTTATGTAGATCCAAGTTTCTGACTTATATTCCTTTCCCTTTCTGAACAACTTTTAACATTTCTTGTAAGGCAGGTCTACTGGAGACAATTTGCTTTGATTTTTGTCTGAGAAACTATTTCTTTTTTTTCCAGTTTTTAAATATACCTTTTTTTAATAGTTTATTTTCAAGTTGGTTTCCATATTACACCTAGTGCTCCCCTCCTACACTGTTGGTGGGAGTGTAAACTGGCGCAGCCCCCCTGGAAAACAGTGTGGAGGCTCCTCAAAAAATTAACAATAGAACTCCCCTAGGACCCAGCAATAGCACTGCTAGGAATTCACCCAAGGGATACAGAAATGCTGATGCATAGGAGCACATGTACCCCAATGTTCATAGCAGCACTCTCCACAATAGCCAAATCATGGAAACAGCCTAAATGTCCATTAACTGATGATTGGATCAAGAAGATGTGGTCTATATATAAAATGGAGTACTACATGGCGATGAGAAAGAATGAAATCTGGTCATTTGTAGCAATGTGGATGGTACTCGAGGGTGTTATGCTGAGTGAAGTGAAGTAAGTCAGGCAGAGAAGGACATATCGTATGTTTTCACTCACTTCTGGAANACCCAGTGCTCATCCCAACAAGTGCCCTCCTCCATGCCCATCACTCCATTCCCCTCCCCCCCCATCAGCCTTCAGTTTATTCTCAGTAGTCAAGAGTCTCTCATGGTTTGCCACCCTCCCTCTCTTTAACTATTTCCCCCCCTCCCCTCTCCCATGGTCCTCTGTTAAGTTCCTCCGGTTCCACAAGTGAGTGAAAACATATGATATGTCCTTCTCTGCCTGACTTATTTCACTTCACTTAAAATAACACCCTCGAGTTCTATCCACATTGCTACAAATGGCCAGATTTCATTCTTTCTCATTGCCATGTAGTACTCCATTGTATATATAGACCACATCTTCTTGATCCAGTCATCAGTTGATGGACATTTAGGCTGTTTCCACGATTTGGCTATTGTTGCAAGTGCTGCTATGAACAATGGGGTACATGTGCCCCTATGCGCCAGCACTCCTGTATCCCTTGGGTGAATTACTAGCAGTGCTATTGCTGGGTCATAGGGGAGTTCTATTGTTGACTTTTTGAGGAACCTCCACACTATTTTCCAGAGTGGCTGCACTAGTTTACATTCCCACCAACAATGTAGGAGAGTGATTGTTTCTCCACATCCTCGCCAGCATCTATAGTCTCCTGATTCGTTCATTTTAGCCACTCTGACTGGCATGAGGTGATATTTCAGTGTGGCTTTGATTTGTAGTTCCCTGATGATGAGTGACACTGAGCATCATTTCATGTGTCTGTTGGCCATCTGGATGTCCTCTTTGGAGAAGTGTCTGTTCATGTCTTGAGAAGGTATTTCTACCTCACTCTTGAAGGATAATTTTGAAGGATATAAAATTCTAGCATTTTTTTCTTTAAAACTTTAAATATGTGTCCCACTTTCTTCTTGCTTGTTTGGTTTAAGGAGGGATGTTACATATAATTTTTATCCTTGCTCCTCTTGAGGTAAGGATTTTTTCCTTCCCTGGCTTTGAGAATTTTCCCCCCCATATCTTTGATTTTATGCACTCTGAATATGCTATGCCTAGGTGTAGAGTCTTGGGTGTTTACCCCGCTTGGTTTTCTGAACTTCCTGGATCTATTGTATGGGGTCTACCATTGCAAAATTTTCAACTACTATTACTTTGAGTTTTTTTTTCTGTTCCCTTCAGTTTTCTCCTTCTGGTATTATTGTTATGCATACATTGTACCTTCTGTAATTGCCCCATAGTTTTTTTTCCATTTTGTTCCCCATTTTTTCCCATTCATTTTATTATCTTTCCTTTTCAGTCACAGAATTTTTGTTGACATTTCTTTGAACTCAATGATTCTTTACTTGGTTTTGTCTAGTCTACAGATAAATCCATCAAAAGCATTCTTCATTTCTATAACAGGGTTTATTCCTGGCATCTCCTTATGATTTTTTTCTTAGGGGTTCTTTTCTCTCTGCCTACATTGTCCATTTATTTTGTGTATTGTCCACTTTTTCTACCAGATTCTTTAGCACATTTATCATAGTTTTAAATTCCCAGTATGACAATTCCAACATCTCTGCCTTATTTGAGTCTGGTTCTGATGCTTGCTGTGTCTCTTCAGAGTGTATTTTTTAACCTATTATCATATAGCATAATTTTTTGTTGTTGTTGAAAGCCAGATATGCTGCATGAGATAAAGGAGTTGAGGGGGATAGTGCAAAGTTTTAGATTTATCTGGTTAGGAGCTAGACTGTGTTTACTCTCTCCAGCAGCTGTATTTTCAGAGACTAGCAGTTTTTGGTGTGCCCTTGTTTTTGCCTCCCTTGTTGCTGTTAGGTTTCCCTAGAGGTTCCTTCTTAAATAGGGTCTGAAGCTTATAATTCTTTCAGCTGACACCCCCCCCCCCCATTGTTCTACAGGGGCTTGTTGATGTGGTGGTGAGGTTTGAGAGGAGAGAGAGAGGGTCCTAGGGTCCTCTGATCAGGACTCAGTCTCTTAGGGAGCCTGTGCCCCTGGCCTGTGTCCTCACTTTTCCCCTTCCCCTACTCCCACCTCAGGAGAGGCAGGGAGGCCAGAGGGGGCCACAGTTGGATGTTTCCTTCTCTCAGTTTAGGTAGGCTCTGGAAAAAACAGTCTGCCTTGAGGGAAGGCCTTTGTTAAGGAGAACAGAATGCTCTGGACATGTTTCAAAATGGCTATTTTCCTCTCCCTTTGCTGAGATGGGCAGGAATGAGGGGTTCTCTCATCTTTACTGTGAGAACCTGGTTGGGCTCCTGGAGGCAAAACTCAGAAAGTGGCAGGTCTTCTAAGATTGGGCCCCCTGGACCCATTAACTCTCAAGTTTGTCCACATTGAGCCACCAGCAATTCATCAATTATGTTTAAGCTTCTCTACTCAGTGCTGTTTCCCAGAGGTTTCTGTGTCTGCTAAGATGTCATTCTCTCTAATAACCTGTCTGTCTCTCCAGTTCTCAGGTCAGCATTTTGCCCTTTGACCTAAATTCTCTGATGGATCTAGGAAGTGTTGTTGGTTTTGGTTTGTTCAGCTTTTTTTCCCCCCAGTTGTAAGATTGGGAGTGACAACTGCAAGCTCTTCACATATTAGACTGCAAATTGCAAGTTTTATTCTGGTCTGTATTGAGTGTCTGCTAATGTGGACTGAGCACCTACTGTGTGCCAGGTACTACCCAAGCAGCCCTCTGATGTACATGCTATTACTACATGAGAGGAGACAACACAAGACTGAGTATTTTGAGTTATTTTGGTGATAGCAGAATGTGAGAACACAGCCTGGCATCTGGATCCCAAACCTTTTCTCTCAACTATACTGTTGCACTATGTGCAACTGGGCTAGGCCTGGAGAATGCAGCAATAAGTAGGACCCACCCTCTCCCTGCTCTCTCGGACTTTCATTTTGACAGGGTAGACACGTTTTAAACAGTCACAATTTTCACAGTTACTATAAAGGAGAAGTACTATATATAGTGGGAACTTGCCCTAATCAGAGAAGAAAACAGATTATTTTTGATTATTTAGAAATCATCATCCCCATTGTATAGAGAAAGAACTGGAAGCTCAGCAAGATTAAGCAGCTCTCTTGATGTCACGGACCCATCCAGTGCCCTTAACCACACCATTGTGGGGCTAAGTTGACCCCTGAGGGAGGGGTCATTTTGGTTGATGGTGGTGGTGAGCCTTGGCCTGTCAGACACTGTAGAAGGGAGAGAGGGAGGGGTAGGACATGTCCTTATCCACCAAGCCCCACTACTCCCAGGGGTCAGGAATGCCTGCATTTTCCCTCTCCATCACCTTTCCCTTCCAGCCTGGTGGCCTGCTTGCTCCAGTGAGGGAGGCAGAAGATGAAGGACAGAGCAGGAGTTAACGAGCCAGGGGAAAGGGGAGCAGACGTGGGCAGTGGTAGGTGAGAGGGCTCTGAGATGAGGAGAGGAACATGATGTGACAGAGAAAATGCCAAAGGCCAGTGTGGTTGGGTGGGAGCAGAATGAAGAAAGGCCACAGAGGAAGCTGTTGAGAGGGGGTCAGGGCCAGGCCATGTGGGCTGGGGGCCTTGTCTTAGCAAAGATGAAAAGTGCAGGAATGTTGGGGGAAGAAGGGGATCACACATGTGGAGGTGGGCTGTGCTACAGGGTAGAAGCAGGGACTTCAGGAGAGGTTTCTTGGGGGAGGTGAGGGGGATGCAGAGGAATGGAAGGGTTTGAACGGGACAGACATGACTTGGCAATGTGTGGCACCAGAAGAATTTGGGAGAAGGAAGTTCCTGGGGGTGCAGCTGGCTATGGAACTACCATTTATTCAGGGGAGTCTCGGTTGGGGGAGATAAGTTCAGTTGGGGTAATGACTTAGGCCTGCGTAGGACACCACTGTGGTGACGTCAGGCAGGCGGATGGACAGACGGAACTGGGATGGCAGTGGAGGGTCGACAGCTGCAGGAGGAGAGAGGTAGGGGAAGAGGCAAGCAGGCCTTCCTCAGCAGTCTTGGAGGTGACCTTGCCCTCTCAACCCCCCACTCAAGTTCTTGGGAGGACAAGAAGTGCCAAGCGCCTTGCCAGGTCTGCAGGAGCTCTTTCGCTATAATTTAATGAAGGGATAAAGCCCTCTTCACCATCCAACTGAGAGGCTGTTTTGCCAGACACCACCAGATGGAGCCATTTCCACGCAAAATCATCTTCTGAAGGTGAACTACTCTTTCCTTTGAGTCAGACAGTGCGTGCGTGGCAGGACTTCAATTTTAGCACCATTTGGGAAGCCCACACAGATGGAAGGCCTTTGAGTATCTCAGTTTAATGATGGATATAGTTCACATCCACATATATGATCTATGTAAGGGCTATTCATTCAAATAAAAATTATTGAGTGTTTACACCCAACATTGTGCTAGATAGAGTATGGAGATGCCCAAACAAATATTCTGTCATATATCCTCAGGGAGCTCAGAGTGGTGGAGGGGCTAACATGCAAACAAATTTTCAATGTTGTATGTAAATGAATCAAAAGGATATATGTGGTAAAGCAGAAGAGGGCGTGATTTTCTCTGCTTGAGAGAAAAGGTGCAGACTTCCAGGCAGAGGTGACATTTCAGTAGAGGCTTTGCCAGGCTGTGGTAGTGAAGGAGGGGTCTTCCAGGCAAAGAGAATGCCCATATGGGAAGGCATGAAGAGTGTTTGGGGCACTGGACCTGAGCCTGAATGTTTGGAATGCAAGGTATGGTGGGGAGAGTAGCAGGCAGGGAGGCTGAGAAGTGCACAGGTGGGATCCCACAGGTGGGTGCAAAATAAGCCCATGAAACCTGCTGTAAGATCCCAAGGAAAAGATGAGCCAAATCTGCAATGCCGGTCAGGCCAGGCTTTTCAGGAGAGAGGAGAGATGCATAGGATTCCAGCTTCAGGCATTTGGAATAAAGGCGAACCCACCACACTCAGAAAGGAAAGGAGACCTATAGTTTTGGACTCTGACTTGGGAGGTAATGGTTAAGGAGCTCACAAGCCCCCACCGCTCTCTCACACACAAACATCTGGAGTTTGGGGAGAGAGGGACCTACATTAGTATTATAGCCGCAGCTCCTTCAAACCTAGGGTGGAAATGAAATCATTAAGTGGCTCAAATGGAGTTTTGTTCTGTGCATGATTAACCCCAGGAGGGGAGTTTGGGAACAAATATGCCTCCTCTACCTGTATTACAGGGGGACTGAGCCATGGTAAATTAAAAGAAAATCACTGGCAAATTTGGGATCAGTCAGCTGTGACCAAGCCATTTGTGTAGTTAAATGGAGCTGAAAGAGCTAATAAAGGCTTTGTGGGTCATGGATCTTTCTGCGAGGGGAGGGCATGGGAGATGGGGGTGGGTAGGTGGGTGGGTGGGGGCTGGTCCAGGCTGACGCTTGTAGAAGTCATACCTGGGACTTCTTGGTGGTGGTGGTAGGGGAAGGGGGAGGTTGGCCTGTTCTCATCATCAAGGTGTGTGTCATGTCCTAGTGGGGAACTTGTTCATCCTAGACTGAGATAGTGACACAGACGCAGCCTTGGGCCTCTGGTGTCTCACAGAGGACAGATTTGGTTTTTGCAAAGCAGAGGCTTGGGACACCAAGGGAGAGAGGAGCCATACCTCCTAAGTCTGTTACTGCAGAGTGTGGAGCATATAGGGGGTTTAGGATCCACATACTGTAATGAACAGCACCAAATGTGGGGAATTGCAGGATGAAGACCCAGCCAGTGGCTGAGAGGGTGTCCATTGAGAGGTGGGGTGGGGGGCTCTGGTCCACCCCTAGAGAAGAAGGTAAGGCACACAGACAAACTAGTACATGAAACGGGGCAGGCTGGTCTGCAAGGGCCACACGTGCTGGATACAGTCCGGAAGACAAAGCAGAGACCTGGCCGGGGCCAGGCCTTTCTGGGTGACTTAGCCGAGGATGCTAACGTGTGGCCCCCGCACCGCGGGGGCTGGCTCTGCTTA
The DNA here is from genome assembly GCF_008692635.1 of Crocuta crocuta. Lineage (NCBI taxonomy): Eukaryota > Metazoa > Chordata > Mammalia > Carnivora > Hyaenidae > Crocuta > Crocuta crocuta. Next base: position 141,263 of record NW_027530004.1, on the reverse strand, counting down.
TGTTTACCTCCCCTCGCCAGGTGCTCGGCCACCTGTGCCCATCCCCCCCTCCACCCCCGCGGCGGCCTGGTAGGGTGGGGGCCGACCTGGAGACCTCCGCTGAGCCACCAGACGCAGTGTTCGACATGCTTTCCAATTACTTGGCAGGCTCGGCAGCGATGCTCGAAATTCATTTTCCATCCTGAGAGGGGAAAACAAAGGCAAGGGAGAGTAGCAGCTGCTCTGGGTGAGCTTGGGAAACTTTGCTCCCAGCCAGGCGGAACTGAGCCAGCGGGGCGGGCGNGCTACATGCAAAATAATGAAACTGGACTACTATCTTACACCATACACAAAAATAAATTAAAATAGATTAAAGATCTAAATGTGAGATCTGGAACCATAAAAATCCTAGAAGATAATACAAGTAGTCATTTCTTTAACATTCCCTGTAGCGACATTTTTCTAGATATGTTTTCTGAGACAAGAAAAATAAAAGCAAAAATAAACTTGGAACTTTTTATTAAAAAAAATCTTCTGCACAATAAAGGTAAAAAATCAACAAAACTAAAAGACAACCTATCGAAGGGGAAAATATATTTGTAAATGTCATAGCTAATAAAGGGTTAGTATTTAAAATATACAAAGAAAATATAGAACTCAACACTGAAAAAAACAAATAATCCAATTAAAAATGGACGGAAGACCTCTCGCTCCGCGCGCCTCGACCCTTGCACCTGTCTCCCCTGCCCCCACTCCTGCCTTGACTAGTACGCGTCTGGCCCCTCCCCCTGCCTCAAAGTCTGCCCCCAGTCTCTCCCTCTCCCCTGCCTCGCTCTCCCCTTATACCTCCCCCTTCCTCGCCCCCTTCCGCGGCCTTGCTTCCTTCCCCACTGATTCCTTCCCCAAACACCCTGCTTTGCTCCTTTCCCCCGGCCTCATTCCCTTTCCCTCTGCCGCCCTTCTTTCTCTCTCCCCACCTCGCCCCTCCTCTCTGCTTCCCGCCTTCTCTCTCCTTTCTCGGTCTCCGCGCTTGCCCTGCCTTATCCCACTTCACTCGGCCTCCCTCTTCCCACCTCGACTTCTCCTCCCTCCACCGCCTCCCCTCTGCGGCGCCCCCAGCACTGCTGTTGAGCTCCAGTCCCTAGGCCTCCCCCGGGGTTCCGTGGGCGGGACCTGCGGATTCTGCCGCAGGGCAAGAGGAAGTACCCCTGGGTTTTCACAAGGAGGGTGGAGACCGGCAGCCTAAAGTCCGGGTGAGTGAGCTCTGTTGGAGTGAGGGAGGCGGTGGTGAGACTTTAAGGGGGAAGATATCAGATAGCAAAGGCAGCCGCTGGTTAGTGGAGAAGGTCCAAACCAGCAACTTTGGAACAACTCTTTCGGCATAACCATTGCCAGTGGTTACCGATCAATTTGTTTCTTTGGTGAACGGCTCCTTTAGAGTGTGCACCTGCAGAGGGCCGGGTGTGCCCGTCCCATCCCTACTGAGTGATACAGGTGCTCAGTGAATACTGACGGAAGGAAGACGTGGCTGCGTGGGTCTTGGGTGCCCGGTCTGGGCCTCCAGGGTTTGTGTTACCATTTTCTTAGTGTGCACCTTGATTCAGGGGCCTCCGCCACCCTTGCAGGGGCCCTCATTTGCGGTGCCCTCCCTAAGGCACCTTTTTGTGGGTGGGCCTGAAAGTCCTGCAGATGAAGGAATGGGTCCCTGAGAAGTGGTCTTGTCGGTGAGGAGCCATTACAGGGAGACCAGCAGCTATAGCAGTGCCTGCCTTATAAGTGGGTGCACGGAAGGCCTGGTGAGAAACTACATGTGGCGTGTTTTACTAAAGAGGATGCACTTTTACTAAATGTGTGTGCACATGTGTGCTTTTTTTGGGTAGGTAATATAAGCATAACTACTGAGACCAAGTGCTAGATTGCTTGCACTGGACTCCAGGCTCTACTGTTTAGTGGCTGTGTGACCTTGAACAAGTTGCTTAACCTCTCTGTGGTACAGTTTCCTTGAATTTTTGGGAAGATCAAGTGAGACCACTCCTGTCAAGCATGCAGTGTGTACCTGGCACTTGGGAAACTGTCAACTGTCAAAATGTGGTGGCCATAATGGTGATTATCTCCAGGAAGAGGCATCTGTCCTGGTTCAACCCCTTTCTGACGGTGATGGATGGTTGGCTATTATTCTTTACATTAATAAAATACTCTCCTCAGCACTTTGCAGGGAGAGGTGGTGATCTAGTCACTCTGAAAGAATACTCTGTCCCTGGTCTGTAGGAGCTGATATTGGAAGATGAAAGATTCTAGGTGCATCTAAAGATGCTGGGGGAATACAAACAGTGAAAATAAAACTGTATTTGGGAGCCAGTGTGTGAGGCTATGTGTTGGGGATCTACACTCAATCAGGTCAGGGGCTGCACCTCTTCAAGGAGGTGAAGTTTGCCTAGAACACCCAAGTCCCAGCTCTGCAGACTCTCAGGACATGATCCCTGGGGATGGGCTGGAGTCCATGAATCCCCTCTCATTCTGGGGGATAAGTGTCTCTGGATCTTGTGCCAACTAAGAAAAGGCACTGCTTTCTCTGGCCCCAGGCTCCCCTAAGTTCTGGGGAGAGAGGCCCCCACGTGGCCTGGATCAGGAGGGAGGAGGGTGTGGCATGTGGTAGCCAGCAGGTGATGCTGTTGATCCAGTGTTGCCAGCTGCTGTTCCCTAGATGGCGCCTCCCCCTCCTATTCACCCCCAAGCTGCGTGTTTCTCAGCTGTGTGCCCTGTGTGCACTGCACACCCTGCCGCCAGTGCTCTGTTAGCACCTGCACTTGGCTCCCGTGTGTGTCCTTCTGGTGGGGCAAGCTCCTCTGCCCATTCAAGGCTCCTTGGTTTGGGAGCAAGCAGCGGACTGTAGCCTTAGTTTTCAGAGTAGAAAGTGCCTTGCTCCTCAATTGCAAGCAAAGGCCTGGGGAATGCAGTCACTTGGCCACTCCACAGAGTGGCACCCCCTTCCTGCATACTGCTTGGGACTGCTGGGAATGCCCTGTGAGGAGAAGGAGTAGAATGAGGGGGAGGCTTTGCAGGGTGTCTGCGGAAAAAGGAAGGAGAATCATCACTGTGAATCAGTCCTAGGGTTTCAGAACCCCTTTCTGGGACCTACGTTCACTTTGTGCAGAGCTGGAAGAAAGCACTGTTTCTCCAGCTTTGGTGGGCAGCCGAGGCCCCCCAAAGCACCGGGGCACTTGTTAAAGATGGAGATTTTTGAGTGCCACCTGATTTATTTTGATGAGTAGGCTTTGGACAGAACCCAGCAACTTGTATTTTTATCAGACCCATGCAGGTGACTCTGAGACAGCTGTCCTCAAGCCATGTGTTGAGATGCACAGGGATAAAAACCACTGCCTTTTCTGAAGAGAGGAGAGCTTGGGAACTCCAAGGCCAGCACCAGGATAACATTCTACTCACTTCAGCTGCTTTCTTCGCCTGGTCTTTGGGAGCTCCTTTTACCAATTACCCCAGTGTCTACCTCAGGACGACTTCTGCTTTCTCCCAAAGAATTAACAAAAGGGAAATAAGCAGAGAGAGAAACAGGTCCTAGAAAACTGGGTGTATCTGTAATCTTATTCAACTTGAGCCCATGAACTACTCCTCTCCTTTCCTTGATCCCTTCTCTGTAATCTCTCTCCCCTAGGATCTCTTGGTTTCTGGCTTGTTCTGAGTCCTTCCTGAAGGTGTGTGTGTGTGTGTGTGTGTGTGTGTGTGCGCGCGCGTGCCCTCGTGCACATATGTGTGTTTTGTTTCCCTGGCTCTCATATTATCAGCATCAAATAATGTCTTGTGAAGGAAAAGGAGTAAAAAGGGTGCTTTTCTTTGAGTTTGCACTGTTTGGGCTCCCTTGGTCGATTGTCTGCGAAGCCATGCGGAAGGGGCTGGAGGGGAGGATGGAGGCAGCAGCCCTGTGTCCATCGCTGCCTTGCCTGCACCAGCTGTGAGAGTGTGGTTGAGCCACCCCACTTCTCTAGACTTGGGTTTTGCCAGCTCTAGGAGTAACGCTGGTGTGACACTAGATGTGTGTCATGGGACAATGTGTGTGAGGTCCCCTGCACATTGTCCGGCAGAGCTGGTGTTCAGTGGTGTCACCTATCCCGACCTCTCCCTGTACTCCTTTCCTCCAGAGTTCAGAAGGGTAGGCATTCAGGCAAATCAGGTTTTCTAGACCCAGCTTACCTCTCTGGAAAATGGGACTGTTGAAGCCCCTGCACCCAGAATTGGTCATGGCCAAATTAGTGGAGTACGGATGGATGCTCTGATGTAGCTGATCCCTTTGCTCCCTCCTGCTTTAGGGGCCTGGCCAAGACCTTGATGTCTGCCTGTTCTTTGCTCTTTCCAGTCCTCTGGGACCTACCTGTTCTCTTATCCAAGCAGACCCCAGGGGGCTTGACCTTGAGAACCACGTAGAATTGTGGTTCGATAAATTGTGTCGAGGGAATGAAACCTTGGATTGACTGTGTGGCCCTGGGCTCATGAGAAAAATGGGAATAACGTCTACATGACAGGAACAGAGCAAGTGTATGTACACCTTTGAATAGTGACCCGCACCTTTACTGAGTGGCCCCATAAATGTGGCTATAACAGTATGGCTCTCAAGCAATGGACTTTTCCTGCCTCTATCTCTTTGAGGACTATTTTAAATCAGAAAAGCTGTGTTTCTATCTAGGCACCATCCACCCTGTGCATTGAAAGGGTGGAGAAAAGGCTCAAAGAGAATGTTGTCAAGTTCCTGATGGGTGGAAACATTGTTTTCATTTCCACAACAGGAGAGGAGAAACCCACAGTGCAGGTTGAGGCTGCCTCTCTGCCAAGCCCCCAAATCTGAGACCCCTCTGGTTTCAACCCCAGGAACCCAGAGGGTTTGCACCAGGAAGTTCAGTTTGGGCAACTAATTTATTTGCTTCCTCCATAAGCAGTAATGGGCATATGTGTAATTCTCTTCATGTTTGTGCATCTCTGAATTTCTGAGAGTGATTTTAGACGATGAGGCTGGATTTCCAGAGCTCACCTGATCTCTGCTTCTGTGCCCAGCAGGACAGATTGATGACCCATTCCAGACAGGAGTGGACCCTGCTTCTCTGACACATCTGTGGGCCTCACTGTAGCTTATTCCTCTCTCCAACTCTGTGCTTCAGGCTGAAATGCCCTTCCTACCTCCATTCTCTGTTCTGAACTTTACACTTGCCCTTAAGACCCAGCTCAAATGTTTCCTCTTGTTTCCTTGCTCCCAGCTTGTCAACAAAGATCAAGTTTATTTCTATATCTTGCTGTCTATATCTGTATTTAGCACATTTTTTACATTATATTTTTAANGGACTTGCCAGATTGCAAGATTCCTTAGGGAAGGATCTAGGTTTTGTTCATCTTTAGTAGGTGCTCAGTAGAGCTTGATGTGATTCAGTGTAGTATAAACCACCCCACTGGAATGTAAGCCTATTTGCTTGTTATGTTCTGGTACCCAGGCTAACTCACACCCTGTCTGTATTACTAAAGGTTGCATGTTTCCATGGCCCATTCCCCTCATCTCCAATCACTGTGTAAACTGTGTGTTTCCTTCCCTGAGTGAAATCTTGCAAGGGTGTGAGGGGGTCCCCCTGGAAATGAATCCTGACTGTGAAAACATCTTTCTAAAGTTTACTTGAATGATGATTCCTATAGCGATTAACAGCCTTAGGGGCAATCTTTTGGGATGGCTGTTTCTACTTAGTACTGAACACAGAGGCCTCTTAAGGAACACGAAGACGGAAAGAAAAGATGGGCATAATGCAGTTTTAACAGACTTCCTCCTCTCGTGGGTCTCTTTCTCTCTCCATTTGTATCTTTCTACGAATCTTACCTTCGGCATTACAATCCCTATCTGGATGCTTGCTTTGTTGCTAGGAGTAAGCCTTTACCCCATTCTTTGTGATCAGGGTACACAGAGAACAATTACAGGGGGATCTACCACTCATACAGCTCTGTTTGGCAAAGAGGCAGAAGAATTCCTCCGAGGAAGGACCCTTCGTGAGGGGTCCTGTGCATTTTGGCTACCTGGTCATGATCACCTGAGTGCGAGCCCAGCTCCCTTCTATTCTCTCAACTCTAGGTCACCCCTAAGGTGCTGCCCAGACATGAGAGGTTGCCTGTAGAAGAAATGGTTTCCTGGATCACTGCTAGTGTGTGTTTGACTCTAGAAGTTATCTTTGTCTTGTCCAAGTTCATAAGTTACAGAAGTAAAACCAATGAATCACTGCAGTAGAAATTAGTAAACGTTTATTGTGCATATGCTAAAAAGACAGTTTGCAAGCTGGGACCACTCAAATCAGGGCATGAAATGAAGCTTAGGAGTGTATTGTTATAAAACATTTTATATAGTGAGAAGGCAGTGCCTTTTTTTTTTTTTTACAGTAATTGGTTACAATATTAGACTTTTCTTAAATGATAAAGAATTGGTTAGTGGTTATATCATACCAACCTTGGGAACCAGTTTAAGTTTTGCTTATGATTTCCAGATGCATAAGCGAGAAATGACCCAGTCTTGCAAAAAAGCTCAATTAAGCTCTGTTTATATGACTAAGCTGGTTTTGTCTGCTCAGGGAATTTTCCAGGCTGGTTTCTGTTGTTTTTTGGTTTTAACAATTCCTTTCTTACCACTGTAGTGTTATTCTTGTTATTACTGATGATGTAGTTAGGCCCTAGAATCACATATTCATTGTTTCCATTAGTTGAGTTGTAGGGCTAGAAGGTTATAGAGTCACTATCTTCATCATTTATGTGGTTATTGTTGATTTCAAGCAGTCGTCTGATTCTTATGGATACCAGGCAGCATGTGAGTGACCGCTGACAGGCATTTAAAATCCTCGGGAGTATTCAATGCAGTGGAAGGTCAACATGATGACTGTAAGGAGACAACAGCCAAAGACTGAAAAATTTCCTGGAGCCGAGAGTCCAAGGAGCCAAGATTTAACCAACAAAATAACTTGAATGGGTTGTAGTGTTTTTTAAAAATTTTTATTTATTTATATTTTTATGTTTATTTTTTATTTATTTTGAGAGAGAGGGAGAGAAAGTGCGAGTGGGGGAGGGTCAGAGAGAGAATGTCAAGCGTGCTCTGTGGTGTCAGTACAGAACCTGACACAGAGCTTGATGTCACGAACCGTGAGATCATGATCTGAGTCGAAATCAAGAGTCAGATGCTTAACCGACTGAGCCACCCAGGCACCCTGGGCTGTAGTTTTTAAAAAAGTTACTTACGTATGCATAGCCATGATATATCAGCAAGCACGTATTTTCACATATGATTACTTAGGACAGGATGAATATAGGATGTTTTATTTCAGGAGGCGATTTTACAGGTGAGCTCCCCCCTAAATTAGGCCTCTATGTAATGTGAGCAATCAGGCAATTTAATGGGAAGCATTTCTATAGGAACGAAAGAAAACTAAGGTTAATATTTGAAGCAAATTATAAATTAAGTTTCTGAGTTCTGAGAGCAGCCAGTTGAGAAATCTTCTAGATTGTTCTGTTCTAGGCATCTTTAGTTAGAGTGAGGACAAACAGTGACCATTGCATAGATTTTCCTAGTGTGTAGTGTGAATGGTGATCTTTCTGAGTGGCCACACAGCAATAGTCACAAAGGCTGTCCACACATGAGCTGTTGTGGGGACTTCTCTGAAGTTTACAGCAAGTTGTCCAGCTTTAGCTTGCACGGCTTTGGGAAAAGGGCAGTGTTGGTTTCATAGTGATTCCAAGTCAAAAGAGCAGGAGAGAACTGGAAATGTCAGCTTGGAGAGTTCGAGCCAAATATTTGAGGAAACGAGAAGAAATCCGGATCCAGCCCAGTTTACAGGCAGAAAAGCAAGACCTGGGGTACAGTTAACAGCACTAGGATCTGATCCACCAAGGTGTGCTACTGCAACAACTTTTTTTCTCTATAGTCACCCCCATTTCTATCAAAGATAACCACTATAAGACTAATTTGTTTGCAAATTAAGTCTAGTTTCAATAAGCTTGGCCTGATTATTTCCTCAAGTGCAGCAAGAATAACAACTGATCCTATAGGTTCTTTTAAATCTGCTTTGCTGGAGCTTTTCATAAGGAATCTCAGATTAAACTTTCAAAAGCCTCTTGAGGCTAAGAAGCCAAGCCAAGGACTTGTCCAATTGTGTCCTGCTACAAGGAGAACAGATTCTTAATTGAAGTTATGCAAATACATATATTGTCATGAAAATCAAGAATATTTAATAAGAGTTTCTGAATTCTGGAGGGATCAGGTAGGGAGAAAAAGATAAATGTTTCAACCTTTGTTGCAAAGATACACTTTACCAAATTGCTGTAAGTTAGAGATGGCTTAAAAGAGAGGACAAAAAGGGGTCCTTTAAATCTGAAAACAAAACATTAAAGAACCAGAAATGTTTTAAATGAAGTAATAAAAATTATAATCATCTTTATCAGTTCACTCAGTCTTGTGTAATTAATTCTTGTTTTGCTTCATCTTGGGTTAGCGGCTTTATGAATCAATCAGTTTTCCATCAAAGTTTTAGAAACTCTTCCTCAATTTCATGTTATGATCTTGAAGTTATCAGAAGCCTGCATTTTAGAGTACTTGTCAGGGTGTTTTCCATAAAGCTCTTTGAAGATGAAGTGCTTTTGCAGGAACACTTTTGTGAAAACATCAGAATAGAACAAAAACTGTCTGTAAATAATGAAAGACTTAAAGATAGCTGTAGTTGAAGATCTGATAAGAGTTCACCACAAAAACAGGATGCAATTGGGGTGCCTGGGTTGAGCCTCCAGCTCTTGATTTCAGCTCAGGTCATGATCTCTGGATCATGGGATCAAGCCCCCGCTTGGGCTTCTCTCTCTTCCTCTCTCTCTCTCTTTCTCAACAGTAAATAAACTTAAAAAATAATTAGAATATTCCCTGTTTCTTAAAAGAAAGTTTCTCATTGACAAGTAACTTTGGTTTTTTGGTGATGTACAAGGTTTAAGATAATAGTTGGAATTATGATTGGTAACATTCTACCAAGACCTATGCTTCCCATGGGATATAACATGTGCAAAAGTTGCATAGTTGTAAAAAAATTTAGTTCTTTTAACAGAGAAGACTGTTTTCTTAAGTAATCAAAGACCTGGTAAGGAAAACACATGAATCTTTGTTTTCTAGCAGATTACACTAAAGGGAAAGAAAACTGTTCATAATTTAAGAAAAAATTTTTTAAAAATGTTGTATTTATTTTAGAGAGTGACAAAATGCCAGCAGGGGAGGGGCAGAGAGAGGGGGAGACACAATCTGAAGCAGGCTCCAGGTTCTGAGCTGTCAGCACAGAACCCAATGTGGAACTCATGAGCCATGAGATTTTGACCTGAGCTGAAGTCAAATGCTTAACCAGCTGAGCACCCAGACGTCCCTGTTTACAATTTCATAATAAGAACAGACCAGCAATCTAAAAATATTTGTGATTTTCATTGAGAGAAAAAACAAATTCTAATTTTATACCAGTATAGTTTTGATGTTAACTTCAATGAGTTTATTCCAATCTTAGCTTGATCACACATAAGATTCCTTTCTCCAGATTCTTTTTAAAAAATACTTATTTGGTTTTGAGAGAGAGAGAGAGAGAGAGAGAGAGAGAGACAGAGAAAATCCAAAGCAGGCTCCAGGCTCTGAGCTATCAGCACAGAGCTCAATGCGGGGCTCAAACACATGAACCATGAGATCATGACCTGAGCTGAAGTTGGACACTTAACTGACTGAGCCACCCAGGTGCCCCTCTCCAGATTCTTTTTTCTACAGACCCTCTAGAACTTTCTACATCCATGCAGCTTTTGTCATTTTTCTTTATTCTGGAAAAATCATTTTACTTCAGGACAGAATTATTTTCTTTTTTCCTTTACCACAAAACAAACCCATGTTCTTCATATCTTTCCTTATCCAAAAAACACATTCTTTTTTCCTTATCCACTTTTAATACACAGTAAAACCTTGGTTTGTGAATATAATTTGTTCTGGAAACATGCTTGTAATCCAAAGCACTTGTATATCAAAGCAAATTTCTCAATAAGAAATAATGGAAACTCGGGTGATTCATTACACAACCCCAAAAATCATATAAAAATGAATATAATACTATAATATGATACAAAATAATAAACAAAATATAAAATATAAAGAAAAAGAAAATGAATTAACCTGTACTTACTTTTGAAAACCTTTGTGGCTGATGTGAGGATGACAAGAGAGAGGAGGGAGGAAGACTTTCACTATCACTAACGGAATCACTGCTCTCTATCAGCTCAGTGGAATCTTTTTCTTTTTGTGCAACTTTTTTTTTTTTTTTAAATGTTTNGAACCCATGAACCGTGAGATCATGACCCAAGCGAAAGTCGGACGCTTAACCGACTAAGCCACCCAGGCGCCCCATCTTTTTGTGCAACTTTAACAAGGAACCTATCCAATGACACTTGGTTTTGCCTCCTTTTGAGGATTTTGCGGAGATGTGACATTGCATTGTTGTTAAACAGATTCATCGCTTGCACTGTTACAGCCTTACTTGGGTGGTGCTTTTCTACAAAATTTTGCACTGTCTCCCACATGTTACACATCTCCCTAATCTCATTTGAAGTGAGGGATTCCTCTGCCTTTTTTCCTCCTCTGCAGATGAGATGCAGACATAGACTTCTTATAAAATCTTGCAATTTTGGTCACTCACATAACTTGTTCCTATTTCTTGATGATTTTCTTATTAACTGTCACTGTAATCATCTTCTTCTTACTGCCTTTCTTTTCAACCTTTTTCTGTATGGGGACAATTGTATATGCTCACACAGATGTTGACTATAGTACAGTATTAATAAACTCTTGTCATGTACTGTATTTAATGTAACTTGCAATAAGGCAGCAGAGGAAAGGGCCTATATCTACAGGCAGCCTGACCTAGAATGAAGCAAACATTTCTAAGTTTACTCTTATATAGCAAAGTAAAGGACCATCCATAGGTGCTTTGAAGTGATAAAAAAATATACTAGTGCAGTGTGGGCACCTTGCAACATTCTGAAAAATCACTGATTTCTGCCAAACACCACGGCCTGAGACTGATCATACAAGCATGGGAGGTGATTAACCACAATTCTGCAGCAAATGAGAGAGAACCATCGGCTCAGTTGTGATCATGTGACTTTCGGCATCATGTACTACTTTTATTATAAGACATCTCTCATTTATCAAAGTTGAAATTTATTAGAAATGTTTGTTCATCTTGCAGAACCCTTGCAGAACAAGTTACTCACAAACTAAGATTTTACTGTATAAGTCATTTTCTTTCACCCTTATTATCTCCAGTAGTTTTATTTTTACAAATTGATTATAAATTTTGGCTATTAGTAATTTTTGCTTCCCAGCACAAACTGGGAAGCAGGCAATTGTGAACCGGCTGTCATACATTAGCTTCCTGTGGTATAGCAAACTTGTAAATGCATTTCATAATTTTCAGAACTATATTCTTTCTTATAGTACATTTTTCTCTGTGGCACAAAACATGCTTATTAATTAATTGTCTGTTTGTAAAACATTGAAAAGCTAAAAGTAGGTAAACTTATGTTTAGCACCTACTGTTTATCTTATTTGGAAATGATTTAGATATCAATAAATATCCATTGTTTAGTCTGTTAGTTTAGTATAAACTCTTCTTCATATTTATTTAAATTGCCTGCTTTTAACAATTATACTTGGATTAGATATAAAACAGCTAACTGTCATAAATTACTTTTCTTGTTGTCAATTTTTGAAGACATGCCTGTTGTATTAAGCCAGCAAACTTAAACTAGTTCTTATTTCCATAACAAGGAAAAGGAGAGAAATTGGTGGCTGGAGAGGGAATAAGTAATGTCTGCTGGAGGTTTGGGGAGACCATGTGTATATGACTGTGGGCATGGTGCTCTGTGCAGGGTCGGGTGGAGGTAGGAGAGCAGTCTGTTCCCTGCACCATTTGGGTGCTCTTTATCACACTGAGGCAAAGGGAGGGGGAGGCGCACTGTGTGTCTAGGGGAGAGGGAATGGGCTCTAGTTCCAGCTGTGGTAGAACATTGTTCTGTGACTTTGTTCTATGAACTTCTCTCATCCTTTTAAAAAAATGTACTTTTAGAGCACCTGGGTGGCCCAATCATTATGCATCCGACTTTGGCTCAGGTTGTGATGTCATGGTTCATGAGTTCAGGTCCCACATGGGATGAACTCGAGCCCTGCTTGGCATGAGCATGAGCACTACTTCGGTGAACCCCACTTCTCTCTGTCCCCTCCTCCCCTGCCCCTCGCTCACTTGCACCCTCTCTCTCAAAAAAATGTACTTTTAAAGGATAATTATATTTGTTGGGACTAACTCATAGGGTTAATACTTGTGATGGTGGCGACGATGACGATAATGGTGACAGTTGTACTAGTAGTCATAGATCATATCCACTAAGTATTTGCTGTGTGCTCAGTTATATCATTTACTTCTTGAAACAACTTTGCGACATTGGTGCTATCCATATCATCACTTTACAGGTGATAAAAGAGAGAAAAAGGGAAAAATAAGATTTTACCTTATATTGTCAGGCTCCTAACCTGTGCATTTAACCATTAAACATACTCCCTGTAAGTGGTTGAGATTATTGTGAGGGTGAAGTGCAATAACAATAATGATCACTGCTGCTGTTGTGTTGAGCACATTTTATTTGCTAGGTACTCACATAGGACCTGAAGTTACCATCGTGTAGAAAAGAAAGCCCTGGCTCGCTCTTCTAGTGAGGACAGCACTAGACTATAAGCAATTTGATAGATAGATGATAGATAAGATGGATGGAAGGATGGATGGATGGACAGATAGATTGATTGATAGATAGATAGATATAGAAGGGCTGGTAGTACTGTATGCTTTGAAGGAAAGAAAAGCAGAGAGAGGACAGAGAGAATGCCTAGGAGCAGTTCTATTTTACATGGTCCCAGATGGCCATGCTGCAGAGGTAAGATCTGAGGATGGACTGAATGGAGTGAGGAAATGAGCAATGAATATCTGAGCAGAGGGGACAGTAGATGCTAAGGTTGGAACACATGTAGGTTGGGGCTGGGCCTGTCCAAGAAATAGCTGCTGCGGCTGGAGCAGAGTGAGCAAGAAGGATCGAGGGCAGTTCAGCATGAACTGGAATGTTCAGGACTATGGGTAAGACAGGGTGACTGTGTGGAGCATGGAGTGCAAGCAGCCCATTAGGAGAACAGTGAGGGTGTCTTGGGTCAGGTGAGGTGAGCCTTAGACTCTGATTATAATTCTGGTCTTCCTTTTTCCAAAAGTGAAAGCCTAGGACAGCAGAAGAAGGACACGATCTGCTTTGCAGCTTAAAAGATTTCTTGGTGTCACTGTGATTCAGTTTCTCCATCTTTTGAATGAGGACATGATAGTCTGCCACCAAACCTTGTAAGATATTGTTGACATGAAGTGAGGGGCTATTCGGAGCTATGACCTCTGATACAAAGGCAAGCTGCTGTCACAATAATTAGGCCCTCTTCTGATTGTTGCATGGCTCCCCATTTCTACAGGCTTAGTGGCCAGATAACAGTCTCAGAACTCGAAGAACGCTTTTCTCATAGACTATCTCACTTAATTTTTACACCCCATCCAGCGTGGTTAAAGCCATTATTATTACCATTTAATGGGAAAGGAAACTGAGGCTCAGAGAAGTCAGAGAGGTTAACATTACACAGCTGGTAAACACTGGGGGTTGACTTTCAACCAATACCTTCTGAATCTAAATTCAGTTCCCAGGGGCGCCTGGGTGGCTTAGTCAGTTAAGCCTCTGACTTCAGCTCAGGTCATGATCTCACAGTTCATGGGTTTGAGCCCTGTGTCGGGCTCTGTGCTGACTGCCCGCTCAGAGCCTGGAGCCTGTTTCAGATTCTGTATCTCCCTGTTTCTCTGATCCTCCCCTGCTCTCTCTCTCTCTCTCTCTCAGAAATAAACAAAATATTAAAAAATTAAAAAAAAAATAAATTCAGTTCCCAAAGAGAAGGTGTTAAGTGTTTGTGCCAGTGGGATATGGAAAGGTGGGGTGGGGAGGTCAGGTATTGATTTAAAATTTGATTGTATGTAGGCAGATAGGGACTTCCTTAGAGTGACAACTGTTGTTTTGATCGCACGCAGTCCCTGGAAAATAATGTGGCATTATAGACAGCACAGTTTAATATACAGTAAAAATTGCTGAAAATACTCCAGGCAGATGCTAGCTATAACACAAAAGCTTAGGAAAATAAGGCAAATCATAACATACCAGCTGATGGCAATTAAATATAGGTGACAAAAGAACAATGTAGTTCAGCTAAGATCTCAGAGGCTCGCTGAACCTCATTGAGCGTGCCAATGGCCACGGAGATGATATGAGCACACAGTGGGGAGCTGGGCAGGTGGTGGTACTTCCACTCACCTAGAAATGTGCCCCAGCCCCAGCCCTGCCAGACAGTTCTTAGGAAGCCAGAGGAACCAGGAAGGAATGGCAAACTGTCTCCAGGAATTTTTCTCCAAAACCCCAAAGTCCACTCTATAAAATTCGAAAGGAGTGCCTGGTATTCTTTGAAAATTGAAGTCTGTAGAGCTTTTTGCTTTGGTTTTGGAAGTGCCAGCAGGTTGGGGAACTCTGCAAGTGTCCCACACATGATGGGTGGTTGAGCAAAGAACATTTTCACAGAGGTCACTTCAGGCAGTCCTCAGCCTCCAAGCAAGACTCGTCTTTATTAGAGCCAATGTGCAACATGCCCATCCTTAGACTGCAGAGAACCCACTTCTGTCTGTAGCCTTGATTCTTTCTTCCTCATCCAAAACTTCACTGTTGACATGGAGACTCAGGTCTTCCTCTCGTTCATTCTCCATGTCCTGTCCTGGCTTCGTGGTTCTCAGAAAAGCTCACTGATGCTGAGTTTGCATCCTCATGGGGAGCAGCAGTGAAATGGGAGTCAGGGTGAAGAGTGACAGAAGGAGGGAGCAGGGAGGGCACCAGCCAAGGTTTTGCTCCTGTAGCAGTTCAGGGGCCCCAGTGGGGGGGGGGGGGGGCCG
>NW_027530004.1:111086-125495 GCF_008692635.1 Crocuta crocuta | reverse complement strand
TTTGAGGGGCCCCGGGGGGGGGGGTGGGGGCGTCACTTGTGTGTTTTTATCAGCATTACCATGCAATATTCCCAGCCTGCTTTGTCTTTGCTTTGCATTTTATCAATACCACCAGCAGATCATGCTGTCCCTTTCTGTGGGTTTATTAATATTGCCCTCTGATCTATGGGTAGCTGCCACACTTTATATTCCAGCCCCATCCCAGCTTCTCCAAACTCAGACACCATATTTAATTAGATTTTCTCCCTGGCTCAGGCAAACAGAAATTGAACTCCCAGTATATCTCTATTGCTCTGGAGCCTGCGCCTGACAGAAGTAGACAGCTCTCTTTCCCTCTCTGGCTTTCCCTGCCTTGTCCCTCCATTCCCGCCTCTGACATTAATATTCCAATGCGAGCTCATTTCTAAGTTCAGTCTTTGGCTCCAAAGTCTGAAATTCTTCCTCACATCACCCCCTGGCATTCAAAGAACAGTGTGCCCAAGGGTTTTGCTGCTGTGACTTTTTACCTGCCCTCCAGGTCGGCTGACCTGAGTGTTGACAGGTGGCGCAGAGTGGGCCAATGCCGGGGGCTGTGGGTTGTCTCTTTCTGTATGCTGGGGTTGAAGGGGAGTTCTGTCCCCAAAGAGGAATTAAATTAAATGTCCTTTAAAGATGACGACTTCACCCATGGAAGGGTCTTGGAGAAAAACCACTTACTTTTTCTGTGTTACAATTTCTCCATCTGTACATTGAGGAGGGAAACAGAATTGGCTTTTGTTGAAGTTATGAGAAAATGGAGACCTCTGATTTCACTCTTTGTCAACAGACTGTGGGAGGGAGAGGGGTTAAGAAGAGACTGGGAAGGAGTTGGTCATGGGCCAGCTTTCCTGTACCAAGGCAAGCCCTGGCAGGCAGAGGTTGGACAGCCAGCTTCCCAGGCCGGCCTTTACCCCTTATTTGCTCCAAGACCTTGCCCACAGAACCAGGGACCCAGCGGGTCCTCCAGAAATTTCTCCCACTACCCAATGCTATTTCTGACTCTCTCAAGACTTTCATTAAAATGTTTGAGACTCAATTTCCTTATCAATTAAGTGGAGATAATGGCAGCTGCACTGTGCACGTCTCATAGATGTGACACTCAAATAAAATTGTGTGAATGTGTTTCATAAGCTGTGATCCTCTCCACTAAGATCAGACATCCCCCCTCTCAGTTAAATCTCCATTTGCAATTGCTGTTGGAGGAGAATGGGACGTGGGCAGTGCAAAATAGATGACAATAAAATACGATTTATTTGGCTTTGAGATGATTTTTATTTTCTTTAGCCAGGAAATTAACCATTATAATTAGCCCATGTTGTCTGCGCACTTAGGCATCAAAGGAGGTTTAAGGTGAAAAATAAAAATAAAAAAGAAAGGAGGGGAAGAAGGCAGGAAAGGAGCAAAGAGTGGATAAGTTGGTTTACCTGAATCCCTTGGGTAATGTTTGAAATGGCTCCATACCAGTCTGTAAAAATATGCATTTACTTTACATTATAGTGGATATTTAGTAAATGTGAGTGTGTTGAGCTGGAGAACATTCCTCAGAGCCCTGGAGGAAGGGTCTGTCCCGTCTACAGGATCAGGATAAGGATCATCTTTCTTCCCACCCTCGTCTCCAGAGCAGCTCCAGAGGAGCGGTGGGAAGGGAGAGCTCTTCCCTATTTTGGTGGCCTTGGATAGCGCAGTAAGGGACACATGCCCGCAGAAAGAAGACACAGCACACGTCCTTATCAACTGTCCAAATAGGGAGTGAGGTGGACATGGCATTGGATTGGAGTGAAAGGCTTTGGAGTCACAGGGATATGGGTTGGAATCTTGGCTGTGCCACTTAATTAGCCATGTGGACTCTGGCAAGTTGTATAAATCTCTCTGAGCCTCAGTTTTGTTTTGTTTTTCTTTTTAGACCTGCATTAGAGGGAAATAATGCCTGTTTCATGGGGTCATTGTGAGGATTAAATGGAGTAATGCCTTGGAGGCATTAAGATGATGCCTGTCCCATGCTGTCCCTGGCCTCTGGGCTTGTTAACAAGAGTCTTTGCTCTCTCTGTGCCTGGGTACCCAGAGGCTCTCAGAGGCAGGGCTAAGGATGTTAGGTTAGTACATGCTCTGATCAGATTTTCAGAGAAGTCACATTTGTGTTTTGACTCTGAGTTTTAGCTAGCTGGGAGCTGGTGTGAGTGGGTCAAGAGAGGGTAAAAGGATTTGAGTGCCCAAGGCAAATATAAAGGTCTTCAGAGATTCCCATGGAGCAGGGGCTTCAAACTTTATTTTTATCAGCATACTCCTTAGGATTTCATTTCTTCAGACAAAAGTCTTACTTCAAATCCCACATATACCTAACAGGTAAAGGTGAGACAATTCTGTGTGGTGGAGGCAGGTGTCTGGAGCCCCAGGTGCTTAGCCTGTGAGGTGCTGCTGCAGAACCCCTAATGTGGGGCATGCCTTCTAGGGCAGACCTGCCTTCTTGGGCAAAGTCCTGTGAACTTATTTGGGACTCAAGGCTGGTCAATGGCAGAGCTGACTCTAGAACCAAATCTTAATCCAGGGATTATCTCATGAAACCTTGATGTGTCTTGGTAGAGAAGTTCTTGCTATTCCCCAGTTTGGTTGGATGGCTGCATATATTAAGTAAGATTGTGCTAGCTGCTCCAAAATTTCAGGGGTTAGTACACTGGAAGCTTATTTCTTGTTCGTGTGACAGTCTGATATGGAATTCCTGATTGGCATATGGCATTCCATAGCATGATGATGCAAGAACTTAAGATCTTTCATCTTGTATTCTTTGATTTTGGAAAGCCTTGCTGCCCCTTTGTGAAAATAGCAGAAGAGGAAAGAGAGCAAGGCGGGAGCTCAGACATTCTGAGAAGCTGTGCCCTGGACAAGGCACCCACCACTTTCATGCATGTTCCATTGATGGAAGCTCACGTTTCCCTGCGCTTTCTTTTTTTTTTTTTTAAATGTTTTATTTATTTCTAGGAGAGAGAGAGACAGCGTGAGCAGGGGAGGGTCAGAGAGAGAGGGAGTCACAGACTCTGAAACAGGCTCCAGGCTCTGAGCTGGCAGTCAGCACAGAGCCCGACGCGGGGCTCGAACCCACGAACCGCGAGATCATGACCTAAGCGAAAGTCAGACGCTTAACCGACTAAGCCACCCAGGCGCCCCTCCCTGCGCTTTCTTAAGATCTGGCTACCTAAGAACTAGAAAAAAACTATCCACTACAGTCACACCTGCCCCCAAGATACGGCGGGGCAGCAAGGACAATGCAGCATTTGGCCAGTGCACGGCTGCCACGAAAGAGGTGAAATCTTGCTGGGCAGGCAACACGAAGACACTTTACCATGGTTCAGGGGTGTTTGTTCCTTGATAACACCCTGCTTTACTCTCCGGGAAAGATGTGCCTGTCTGTTGCTCTGCAAAGCTCCGGGTCTGCCCTTTGTCCACCACCCTCTGTGGCCACATCTGAGGGGACACTGTCCTCGTGGGAACTGCACAAATTTGAGAGCTTGCTTCCTGCGGGTGTGAGTTTTCCACTTACGGGCTACTTTGGGCTAGCTAATAGTTTCTTTTGGTGTTAAATTATCCTATGCACTTGGGCAGGTTTATGAACGATTTGCTTCAATTCGGTTCCAAATGCTAGTAACAGACCAAAGTTCTTTCCAGGATATAATCTCAAGTGTGCTTAGTTTTTTTTCTTCTCCTTTGCCCCTACCCCATGCTTCTCTCTCTCTCTCTCTCTCTCTCAGTACCAGCCACTAGGAGCCAGGCTTGGAAGGAGTGTTCAGTTGCCGGGACTCCTGTAACTAAGTATCACAAGTGGAGTGACTCAAACACAGGAAATGGACTGTCTCACAGCTTTGGAGGATGGAAGTCTTGAAACCAGGGTGTCAGCAGGCTGAGGGAGAATTCATTCTGTGCCACTCTCCTCACTTCTGATGGATTGCTGCCAATCTTTGGTGTTCCTTGGCTTCTGCTGCATCACCCTCAGTCTTCTTCAATCATCCCAGGGAACTCTTCCTGTGTGGGTGTCTCTGTCCAAATTCCTCCTTTTTATAAGGATGCCAGTCATATTGGCTAGGGGCTGCCCTACTCCAATGGACCCCATCTTCACTAATTTCCTCTGCAAAGACTCTTTTCCAAAGAAGGGATATGGGGGCATTAGGACCACCATACAATTTTTAAGGGGACACAATTCAACCTATGGCATAAGGACAGGCAGCCTCTTTGATTTGATCTTTGTTTCAGGGCTGAGATCCTCTTCTTGACTGAGGGTTATTAATGGGCCTTTGTTACTTAAATCCCCTTTGCGGGGTGCCCGGGTGGTTCAGTCGGTTAAGCATCCAGCTTCAGCTCAGGTCATGATCTCGTGGTTTGTGAGTTCGAGCCCTGCATTGGGCTCTGTGCTGACAGCTCAGAGCCTGGAGCCTGCTTTGGATTCTGTGTCTCCTTCTCTCTCTGGCCCTCTCCTGCTCCTGCTCTGTCTCTGTCTCTGTCTCTCTCTCAAAAATAAGTAAACATTAAAAAATTTTAAATCCTCTTTCAATTTTATCTCTATTTCATTGCCCCCTCTGCTGTCCACCCGCTAGCAACCAGTCTGTTCTCTATGAGAATTTTTTGTTTGTTTTGTTTTGATTTTTAGATTCCACATAGAATTGAGATCATTTGGTATTTGTATTTCTTTGTCTGACTTATCTCACTTAGCAAAATGCCCTCAAGGTCCAATCATGTTGTTGCAATTCATAAGCAACTTCTGAACCACATGCTTCCTCCCTAACCTTTTCAATTCTTTGTCCAGATGTCAGTTTCTAGGTGAGCCTTCCCTGAACACTCTATTTAAAATTATGCTGCGCCAGCATTTCTGATTTCCCTTTTCTTGCTTTTTTTTCCCCATGGCGCTTATCCTCACCATCTTGTCGTGGGGTATGTCATTTTCTAAGTTTTATATTTATTGTCTGCCTCTTGGCACTACATGTGTAGTCTGTGGAGACAGAAGAGATTTTTGCCTGCTTTTTTCAGCCAAAGTACTCTCAGTCCAGAACAGTGTTGGCCACTTAGTAAGCATTCAGTAAATGCCTATTGTATGGATGAATTGAAGGTGTTTCGTCCTACCTGCAAGCCTGGAGCTGAGGGCGTGTTCCCAGGGGCTGGATCAGGTCAGCACGTAGGCCAACAGTCACCCGAATCTGGTTTGAGTCCTGGCTCTGTATTTCTCTGTGTGACCTGAGGTAAGTTACTTCCTCTTTCTGTTCTCTCGTTTTCTCATTGGAAAATAGGGGTAATGATAATATTTCTGTCATGGGGATGTTAGGAGGGTTAACTGATGGAATGCACAAAGAAATGCTGTGCAGAGGGCATGACGTGTTGAAAGTATTCGATAAATATTGGGTTTTACTTGTTACAATTGTTAACAATACCAGTTCTCACCAAAGAGAATCTCTCTGCCTCTTCTTATGTCTCTTCAGTGTTGATGCATCTTGAATTTGACCTCTCATCACAGAGGTCATGAAATGATAGCTCTGTAAATACGAAAGTAAAGGATGGCCTTTGCTGTGAAATACTGTTTTATTCCTCTCCGTTTCTTCCTGGTTCCTTAGACAGTGATTCAGTCCTATGTACAATTGTGAGAGCATTGGACTGGCCAACAGCATACCTGGTTTCCAGGTGCTGTTCTATCCTCACCTGGCTGGACCACTCCAGTCTTGGAGTCTTATCATGTTTCTTGTCTTATTTCTTCATTGTGAAATGAAGGGGTTTCTTTTTTGGTAGAATAGTTGTAGGGCATTCTGACATTGGGGGCTTCTGAGGGTTGTAATAGAGATGAGGCTGAAGGGGCTCTGCGTAACAAAGTCCCGTCAATAATTTCAGTTTAACAAGGTGAACCAGATGAGGTTTATGGTCCATTCAGTCCTAACGCTTCCTGATACTGCTCTCCATGATTTAGCCAGAAATACTTCTCAGTTATTGTCAAGTTGCCCAAGTCTCTAGATTCTGTATGCTATTGTGCCTGACCACTCGTCTTCTCCTAATCTCACCTGGACCTTATTCTCCTCTGGGCTTAGGAAGGCCTTTCTATGAGCCATCCCAGACCAATGGGATAGGCTGTGGTTCTTCAGCATCAATGTGAAGTTTTCTCTTCATGCGGGAGAACCAGTGCCAAGCAGGCCTGTTCCTCTTGGTCGAGGAGGGATGGAATGTGCAGGTGCAGAGACGGGGTCAGAGTGAATGTTAGAGTGTCAGAGTAAAAAGTTGCTAGCTAACTCTGTTCTCCTTGCCATCCCTTCTGCACACAGGAACTAATTCAGGGCCAGGGACGACGGGACTAGACAATTACATTTGGAGTGTGTGTTTATTAATGAAGGGAGCAGACCGTAGAGGAAATGTAATGACATCATAGTGTGTCTGATCTAATTATGCTAATGGATTTTTATGCCTCATCACAGGGAATCCCAATTGGGCTTCTGTCAGGAATTCCCCAGAGGATCTGGACAGGTTGTTGGGAATCTTCTTGTGCTATTCTAGGCCATTGTTGGCCCCAACCAGGGGGATGGCCAAGAGGTGTTACCCTAGAGGCTGGGAAAAGCCCTGTGAAGAGAAACAGGCCTGGCAGGAGCTGGGAGAGCAAGGGATTCAAGGAGCCTGTGGTTCCAGCAGAAGCAGCAGAAGCCTGAGGCTGCTGGGTAGTCCGTGTGCTTGGGCCATCCCTCTGCTAGCAGGAATGGCAGCCTCACCACAAACCAGTGGACTCTGCAACAAGGGGCCTCACCCCAGTGTCAGCCTATCTACCAGGCCTCCACCTGCTCCTTTCTGCTCTCTTCCTACCCACAGACTTTAAAGCACACTTTAAACCCCCGCAGGGGGCTCATGTTGCCTGACCGGTATCCAGTTTTGTGCCTGTGCCTTCAATTCTTACCTCTTCCAGCTCTCCTCTCCATCTCCTTCTCATCCCTCAAATGTGTGTATGTTGTCATGCCTGGGCTAGAGTTCATTTATAGCAGGGCAGTTAGCATATTGTTTACTTAAGGCATTCTGCAAAACTCAGAAACCTAAATAACTTTTTTCTCACCTCACCAGCTGCCTAAAATTCCACACTTCACTTTTTAATTTTTTGCTTAAATCATAGATTTATGTTAAAGGGCATCTGAAAAAATGTGTAGTGCTTTAAGCTATTATCTGTCATATACATATCTATCGTTTCCATCAAGGGAAATAATTTCTAGATCCTTTCCGGAGGGGAGGTATTGAAGGTGGTAGGGAGAAGTGATGCTGAGAAAATTGGAGGGAGGGAGAGTGACTTCTCAAAGAGAAAAGGGGAAGAAGAGTGGGACTGGGGTGGCCATAAGATCATATTTTTTTCCTAGAGCTGCACAGGGCTACATTTCCAATGGTCACTTGTAGGACACACCAGTATATCTGTCTGTGTGGAAGCTGGGCCTGCCCTTCTCCAGAGGGCTCTTGGACAGAACACCAGCAGTGCCTGGCCAGCATGTGTCTCTGCCCCAGCAGAGGCTGAGCTCCAGGAGGGAAAGGCCATGACTCCCTGTGTGTGGCACAGAACAGTACGCAGACCCAGTGGTCACTGATTTCAGGGCACATAGTGTATGTCCCAGAGGACTAAAGAGAGGGGCGATGGAGCAGTGGGCTATGGGGACAGTGGCTCAGAGTTCTGGCAGAGTTTCCAGATCCACGTTTGAAGACCATGGCATATATTTCTGTGGAGCACTGGATGCTACACGCTATTGAATATTAGACTTGGAATTTAGAGCTGAGAACAGTCACTGGCTGTATTAGTTTTCCCTTGCTGGCATAAAAAGACTCACAGACTTAGTGGATTAAAACACAGATTTCTTTCGGGACAGTTATGCAGGTCAGAAGTCCTACATGGGTCGCACTGAGTTAAAACAGGTGTCAGCAGAGCCGTGTTCCTTTCTGGATATTCCGTCTGCCTCCACTTGCCTTTTCCAGCTTCGAGAGTTCCTTGGCTCATGGCCCCTTCCTGTTTTCAAAGCCAGTGCCTCCATTCATCTCTCTGAACTTGCATCCATTGACATATCTCCCTCTCTGACCACAGCTGGGAGAGGTTTCTTTGCTTTCGAGGACCCATACCATTAGATCAGGCCCACCGGAGTACTCTCCCCATCTCAAGGTCCTTAACCTTACTTACATCTCCAGAATGTCTTTTGTCTTGTGAGGTGACATAGTCACAGAATTGGGGGATTAGGATGTAGACATCTTTGAGACATGTTTTCTGCTACAACCCTGGTGGTACCTAGACAAACCTAGAGCACATCTGTAAGATAAGCTGCCAGGAAGGCCTGGTCCCCACAGAGCAGAGACTCTGGGAAGGGGAGTCTGGAGGAGCACTGCATAGATGTAGTGTGGCCCTGTTGTATCTGCACTTTCTGACTGTGTGCACAGTGGATGAGACTGGTCAGGTGCCCATCAAACCTGTCCTTTCTTCCTGGGGTCCCAGCTGAACCATGCAAGCTTTCCCTATAGTTATGTGGAGCCACAGGACTGAACTGTGCCAGTCAGAATGTGGGTGGAAGTGAGCTTTGCCATCTGCAGGCCTCGGCACAAGACCACCACCTGTCTTCCATGCTGCAGGGTGCAGAGGCTTGAGGGGAGGGCCGAACACTGATTGAGAGTCAACCAGACAGAAGGAGCCTGCCTCACCTCACAATGCATCAGCTGTGATATGAGTAACAAATAAGACTTTAAAGCATAAGATGTTAAATTATAGGAGTCCTTGTTATAGCAGGTCCAAGAATAATATAGAAACTGGTCCAAGAAGTGTGCGCTTACATCACAAATATTCTAAAACATGAGACATTGACTGGACAGGCAGATGGTAAGTGGTGAAGAGATGCATGTGGAGGCCGGAAAGCTGGAGAGCTCATGTTGCTGTGGCCAAGCATTTGAGGGAAACTCACAGTGATAACTGGGAAGGGAGATGGTACACTCCTGAGATCAGCTCTAGGAACAGTGTTTGGAAAATAGAATAGCAGCAGTGTGTGCATGTTCATGTATGGAAGGAATGCTTTCTTTGGCAAGGTATTACAAGCAAAAGGAAATTAGGAAAAAATTAGGTGACGATAAGCAAAATGAAAGGGGATGGAGAAAATATGGACATTTGGGCATCAAACATTTTCTAGCTCTTACTGCTATATTAGAAATTATCGATCTTTCTCAACTTAGGATCAGGTTGCTTCTGGACAAACACATCATAAAGTGAAATACAATAAAGTCAAAAATGCCTATGTGCCTAACCTACTGAACCTCAGAGATTAGCCCAGCCTCCCTATGTGTGCTCAGGACGCTTACATTAGCTTACAGTAGGGCACAATCATTTCACATGAAGGCTGTTTTGTGTAAAGTGTTGAATATATGATGTAATGTATTGAATACCACGCTGAAACTGAACAACAGAATGGGTACAGAACAGCTGTAATGGTACTGATTGTGGACCCTTGTGACCACATGGCTGACGGGGAGCTGCATTTGCATGTGTCCAGCATCATGGGGTAGTATTGGACCACATCCTGCTACCCCAGGAAAGACCAAGATTCAAAACTCAAAGTACAGCTTCTACTGAATGTGTATCACTTTTGCACCATAGCACGTCTAACCAAAAATTACTAAGTTAAATCACTGTAAGTAGAGGACCATCAGCACTACAAAACTTAGTGCTATAGCCCAAGCTAATATTGAGCTCAAAGACAGATTATGCTCAAAGATTCTGTGCACAAGGAATTGAGACAGGACATAGCAGGAACATCTTGTCTTCGCTCCACTGAGTTCGGAACTCAGCTGGAAGACTTGAAGGCTGAGGCCTGGAATCATTGGGAGGATCATTTGCTCAGTCTGGTGGTGGATTCTGGCTGTTGGCTGGGGTCCTCAGTGCCGCTCCATACAGCCCTGCTCCATTTGGCCTCCCATGTGGGTTGGTTTGAACTTCCTTATACCATGGTATCTGGATTGCCAGGCAGAAGTTGTATCACCTTTGTGATATAGCTTCAGACGTCATGCAGTGTCCCTTCTGCCTCATGCTATTCATGATTTCCAAGTCACTAAGACCCACCTATACTTGGAGGGTGGGGAAGCCGACTCTACCTCATGATGGCTTCGGGTCAAGCTTGCTGATGTGACACCAGCAAACGTGCTACGGCCATGGCTGTATTTTGGAAAACACAAATCTGCCACAAAGGGTTTGGAAAAGCTGATTGCTTCTTTCACAGTAGGAGGTGTGATTGAGAGAGTCTGTGTCATAGAATGACCCATCAAAACTTTTCATTTGGATAAAGTGACTTGGTCCTGTAGCAAAAATGTTAGAATGGGGGTGTGGCTGTCTCATTCTGTGGCACTGTGAAGCCTCCCCAAGCTGCTGAAAGGAAAAGGTATGAGAGTTAGGGAAGAAATATAAAATTCACATACATTTTAGAAGTATGTTTAGGAGAGTCTACTGAGTGTGTGTGTGTGTGTGTGTGTGTTTTAATAAATGAAACTGACTAGAAGCAAATGGATCAGAAGCTACTACATTCATGAGGTATTGTGTTGCAGAAAGCAAGGAAGCGAGCAAGCAAAAAGCCTTGAGTCTCAAATTTCCCATTTGGCAGGAACCAGCAGTGCGTGTCTCCCAATATCTGAGGAGGCATGATCCCTAACATCTAGTTAACACATAGCCCAGAAAGATGGTAAACGGGGAACACCTTCCTGATGGGCAGAGGTAGGGGATCATGGAGAAGGTATCTGTCCAGTTATGTATCAGACTTGCTTCAGACTGGTCTCCCATTCCACCTTTTTTTCTCAGATGGGACTATTTAATGTGTTTGGTGTGGTTATTGTAGTTACCTTGTCCCTGTTCTACTATTTTAAGTTGGGTTTGTATAACTTACCTTTTCTTCATAGGTCACCACTCGTGGAACCAGAGCCAGATCAGATGGAGGGGGCTGTGGTTAGCTTGGCCAGAAGTCTGTGGGTAGGGATAATGCACACCCCCTTCCAGGTTCTTCTCTAAGCCTTTCCTCCCCTCATTGGTTGCCAGCTAGGCTTGGAAGGTCCAGTTTGTGACCCTAAGACCCTGAAAAGTGGGGAAGCTATAGATGGAAGGGTCTATGGTTTTTGAATGACCATAACCAGCAGTGCCTTCCTGGCCCCTCACCACCCCCACTGCCACTGGTCCACAGTAGATTGGGATGTGAGTAAGAAATCGCCTTTGGGATTTTTGTAAATAGCAGTTAGTCTACCCTGACTAATACAGGCTGTTTTCCTGGCATATCCTTTGAAGAAATAGTAAATAACATTTGTAAGCAAGTCCATTTCTTTAATGGACTGGTACATCAATTGCCTGCCTTTCCCATTGCTGCCAGCCATGGCTGACTAGTTCAAGGGTGTCTAGATAACATAAACTGAGTCAGTCAGATCACCTACCCTGGGCATTTGGATTGGGAGTTTAGTCAGTTAGTGTTATGCATTATGGATGAGAGGGGTCCAGTAGGGCAGTCATTGGTTGCTGCTGTTCCCAGGGTCGGGGGATGGGGCTGCAGAGAGAGCAGAGACAAGGTGCCATGTTCCTTGGAGAGTTAGGGAGCTGGAGCTGGCCCTTCCTGGCCCCTTCCCTGGGTTCTAGGAGAGATTCCTGATTTGTATAAATCCATCCCTTTGATTCTAGTTTTACTGGGTTTCCTTTTCCCTAAACAACCATGGACTGAGATAGAAGCAACATGGAAGAGCATCCATAGTGTTTCATGTGGAGAGAGTGAATCACAAAACAGGTTGTATGTCATGAACTAGAACTCGTGGCAATAATTATATATAATTATATATGGAAGATGGAATACACATCAGTATGAACAGTGGTAATCTCTGGAAGGCAGGGAGAAAATGTAGGGAATTTTTAAACTTTCTTGTGCTTTTGGTATTTAAAATTTCACGCTGCCAACTCTGAACCCTGAAAATTCTACTCTCTGCTCTGATTGGCTCTTCTGAAGAGAGAGTTGGTCAGGTTTGAAGGCTAGCTTTTACCCTTTGGTGCCTATTGAATTCCTTAGCTTTTGTTCCATTCTTGTTCTGTCTGGCCTGGCCACATCTTCTTCCGTGGAGCTAGGTGGCTTGGATTTGTCTCATTCGTTAAAGCAGAGATGATTGTCCTGCTTCAGCCCCAATGACTGTTACCTCTCCTTCCAGCTTGCCTCCTAGAGGCTTGATATCTCAGAGGCCCAGCAATCACATTGCAAAAGCAGCAAACACCCAGCAGGAGGAAGAAACATGCCCTGAGAAAGTGCCCTCTCCTGGCCATATCCCTGGAGATCCTAGCCAGACTCCCTCCAGAAGGACACAGGTGGTCTCCCTGCTTCAGAGGATTTAGGATGTTTGCCAGCATAGAATTGTCCCACCTCCATGGACAGTGCTATTGGTTGAAACTCATATTTTGAAGATGCTGATAAATTTTTCATTTTATTGTTTGTTTTAATTATCATGCTCTTATTGCCTTGTAGCAGCATTCCTTCCCCCTGCAGAAATGTTAGCTCAAACACAGCTGCATCCTTGTATTAGTTGGGAGAAGGGGCCAGAAGGAGTGAAACAGACTGCAGGCAGGAAATGAGTTTAATTCCTGCAGTTCTACAAGGGCTCTTGATTTGGGAAATGCCTCCACCACTAGAATGGGTAGCCCCTGAAAGGCAGCACAAAACCTTGAGGCAAAGGTAGCTGAGTAGTGCTGCAGAGACTACCATATGCATTCTCAGAGATGATTGTCCTCAGGAGGAGGTAGGGCTATGTTTTCAGTGTTCCTTTTGGGAGATAGGATTTGCTTAGGAAATTAGAAGTTGCAGCTATGTAGGAATCCATAGTTTATAGTCACTGAAGCACAATTCAGAAATGACTTTGTTGCTTTAAATGATATCTCTGTTTACACATGAGGCATCTTGTATAATTCATGAGGATTTTGTATCATTTACCAGTAAGGATCAACAAACATGGCTTTCACATTCTTGTAACTTTGCAGGTCCTAGTGATGCACTGCCTTTCTTGACTAGGGCAGGATTTTGTGATCACAGAGACTTTGTGATGAGCATGACAGCTGTCACAAATCATGAATGTCATTGATAACAATTATTGTCTTCAAAATAAACCAAATAAATCAATATTAATCTCATCCATACCCTTATTCCTACTCCAGGGAATCAAGGCTCTAAGAAGTTAGGTGTTTTATCCAAGATTACAGCATCATGGGGCCTGCAGTAAAATTCAAGACCGTTTGGTTCCTAGGTTCATCTTGTATTTCTCTAAACACAGGGATAATGGAACCCGAAGCCAGAGCAACACAACACAGCATCTTTTTGTTTCAAAGGTAAAAGAGAAAACTTCCTCCCCTGCATGGTGGGAGGTGTTTTCATGCTTCAGTTTCCCAGTCCTCTTGGATTTACTCTTTTTAGACTGTTAGCTGGTGACATGGTGAGGAGAGAGACATCACGTAAGTGTATCCGAATTTTCTGAATATTTTGTTACTTATTTTGATATCACCGGATTTGGTGGGAGCTTTGCTAGGGAAATCTTGGGTTGGCATGTACCAGTGACTGTCAGAGTTTGTAACATGTGATGGTGGGAAAAAATATTGAGAAGGATTAAGGTAAACACTTTGAATTTTGTCCTATGGAATTACTGTTCAACACTTACCCTTCCATTCATCTGGTCAGTGTCTTGTCTTTCTGATTCCCCCTCTGCTCTTAAATCCCTCAAATTCTCCTATTGCTAAGGGTGACACATTTATCACATGCACATACATTTTCAGAGCACACACATAAGACTGTGTGCTCAAGGCTTTCTCTCTTTATGGGTTCTTTGAAATTTTATTGTCTCATCAGAGGACTGAATCCAGAGAATCCTTTACAATTAGGTTTCTACGGATCAGAGATGGAGGGAAATATCAGTATCATAACATCCACTTGCAAATATCATTTGTTAATCTGACAAGCCAGGGGGATTTAGGGCTTTTTGAGTCAGACACTGAGAGTGAAGATTTTCAGTCTCCAAAGCTCAGGAATTGGGCCCAATAGTCCAGCAGGATTGCTTCCTTGCCGTGTAAATTTGTGGTTTAGCCGGGGGTCCTTCCCAGTGCAGGCAGAGGCCGCTGTCAAAAGCAGGCTGGGTATGGCAGCTGGCCTAGACCTGGCTCTGTTCCAGTCCCTCCCCCGGTCCTCCTTTCTCTTGGGGCTGGGACCTCTTGGGACTTATCAGGTGCACCTCATTCACTGGGCTCCACTGTATGAGATGGGGCTCAGCTGGAGGCAGCAAGTGTGGGGGGGGGGGGGGAAAGAGGGCGGAGAAGTAAGGAGCTCCGTACTTGCACTCGCGCCCATACATCACACAGAAAAGATCTGAAGCCATTGGAAACCT
>NW_027530004.1:105137-110830 GCF_008692635.1 Crocuta crocuta | reverse complement strand
GGGGGGGGGGGGGGGGGGGAAAAAGGGCTGATTGAATTTGGTTTGGGACCAGCTCCAAGTCCTGCAAGGCTTGCAAATGTTTGGGGGGTGATTTCCATATCACTCTAAAGTTGCTTGTCTGTCTCCCAAAGGCAAAGGCTGCTGCCAAGGGTGGAGGGCTTAAAGCTGGAGGCTGCCCTAAAGATGGGGAAATGAAATAAACTCCAAATCTGGAGATCATGGTGTGTGTGTGTGTGTGTGTGTGGTGTGTGTGTGTGTGTGTGTGTGTGTGTGTGTGTGTGTGTATGTGTGTGTATGTGTGTGTATGAGAGAGAGGGAGAGAGGGAGAGATGGTGAGATGGTCTTTAGCTCATTGCTAATTCCCTATATTAGAGATCATAGGGCCGAGGAGAAGCCTAGGGCTTTGCTAGGCATTTGGTCAGAGACAGAGGCACACTGTGACACTCAGAGAGGGGATTCTTGGAAGAAAATGGGAGGTTGTAAAGCGGGGATCTTGGATACTATGGAAGGACACACAGGGAAGGTTGGCAATGAGTTGAGAATGACCCTCAATGAAACTATGCACATGAGGAAATTAAGCAGAAGGAGCCAGGATGAGTACATTGGCAGTTGGATCTGTTGGATACCCTTTAGGCAAGTCACTCACTGGCTCTGTGCCACATGGTGTCTAGGTTGTGGTTGGAGATAATGATCTTCGTGGAACTCTCTAGTTAGCGATTCTTTAGAAGAAAGAGATAGCAAGATGAATAAGCTGCTGTCCTCATCCTTGAGACGCTCCCTGCTGCCTGGGGAGACATGTACAAAGTCTGGAAGAGGCTGTGAGGTGTGTGATTTGGTTATTTGGTGGGAGGAAGTTTAGGTGACTCTTGGGGTCCTTTTCAATTCTAAGGCTCTGAATTTCTACAAAACCAAGATAGTCATATCATTAAGTCCTTCATTTGTTTATTCAGCTTTATTATTAAGTATGTTTACTTACTTAATAATCCACACCCTGGAAATTCAGTGAGAAAGAAGACAGAAATGTCCCTGCACATATAATGGAGTGCAGAGTTCTAACAGATGTTGACAAGACAGTTGCAAGGGCATTTGGTGTAAGAAAGGAAAAATTTATATGGCACACAGACTAGACAGACCTTCTTGTCAGGGGTGTTAGGATGTGGCTTTCCAGAGTAAGGGATGTTAAATCGATATTTGACAGTTGGTTGGCTAGTTAAAAAGGACTGAGGAAAAGGAGACAGGAAGAAGGTCTTTTCTTGATGTGGGCATAGCATGAATGCAGGTCCTGACACAAGGGAGAAAATGGTATTTCCAGGGATTGGAGAGGTGTCCTGGTGGCTGGGAACAGAGAGCTAGGGAGAAAGTAAAGTTGAAGTTGGGCAGGGAAGGGAAACAGCAGCTGAGTTGTGTCTGACTTTCTCATGGATTACCTTTATCCTTTAAAGGGAGGAAATGATTGGAAGTTTTAAGGAGACTGTGACTCTGTCAGACTTAGGCCAAAAATCATTCTTAGAGAAGGCCTGGCCAACAACCTCAATTTACATTAGGTTTCTCTGGTTAAACAGTCTCAAGGAACACAGATCTTTTCTTTCAGAGCACTTACCCAACTTATAATGATTTTCATGTTTATTTTTAATGGTGATTTTCATGTTTATTTTTTAATGGCTATCATCACTAAAAATGCAAGGATCACAGTGACTTTTCTAACAAGCTCATATCCAGTGCTTACACAATGGCTGACATATGATGGAAATGTAATAGCAATTGAATACATGAATCACATTGACACCAGGTGAGATGAAGGCAGGTTCAAACATGTGGGGGGTGGCAAAGAAGAGGGCAAACACTGGAGAGAAGCACTCAGGGGGTAGAAACAACGGGATGTTGTGATGGGTTAGATGAGAGGGAATGGAGAAGGGTTGCTAGGGGTTCTGATTAAAGCAATTAGATAAATATTGTCACCATTTATTGAGATAAGAGTTCTAAAAGAGGATCCCAATGGGAAGAGATAATGAATTCAATCTGGGGCATGGCTATCTCAAAGGTTGGCTTTAGTCTTATGTTTGACTTCTTTTTTACCCACTGCATGTAAGGGGTCTGCTCAAAATGGAGAACTTTCTCCCCATTCTCTGTGTCATGCTATATTTCCACCTACATCTCATCTGTTGATTGAGTCCTTTGTCCGTGTAAAGTCTGATGTGAGGAATTCCGTTTTTTTCTCATAGAAACTAATCTAAAAAGATGACTACTCAAGAAGTAATATGTAAAGACCACACAAGAGTGCTTCAGCCTCATGTACATTCTTTATTTCTGAGCAAGCTTCTATTCTCATTCCATGTACTTTACTCCTGACTTAAACATGGTTGATGGACTGGATGGGGAAGTTTGTATTTTAGCCAAAACTTTTTTGAGATTCTGTCTTGCCTACAACCCCTAAAAGATATTCCTATCTATTATGGTCTCCTCTTCTGTCAACTGAAGCTTGTTGAATTAGAAGTAGATTCTTGGTCCAGGGCCAGCTGACCATAGCAGTGGTCAGTCAAATTCTCTCAGGAATTTGAACTAAGAGACAGAGAAGGAATCAGTGTAGGTATTTGAACTGAAACGTTATGTAGACTTGGGTCTGGGGTGCTTTGAGGGACCAGGAGGATTATGAGTAGATGACCCATGGTGAAGAGACATCGGCAGGAAACAGATACAGAAAAGACCACCTGGAGGAAGGGAGAGAGGGAAGAGAGGGAATTCCAGTCTCTGTGAAGTCCAGCTGTACTCTGTTTCAGTGAGATTGGCAGAACTTTATTTCCTTTCTCTTCATGTATCAACTGCAACCCATACAGAATGGGAATTTTACCTTTCCACATGTAGGAGCAAGCTGGGAAAGGAGTCTCCAATCTTTGTTTCTATCCATTTACATTTAAAAGAAAATTTAAAAGAATTATGAAATGTTTCAGATATACAGCCAAATAAAGAGAATGATAGAGAACATTCATGTAGTCACCAACTAGATTTATCAAATCTTAACATTTTCTCTCTTGCTGTGTTTAGTTAAGGTCTCTTATACTTTTTCCTAATTCCATTCTCATTTTCCCTTTTTCAGAGATAACAATGCTCTACATTTGTTTTTATTTTTAAAAAATAATTTCTATACCCAACATAAAACTCAAACTCATGACTCTGAGATCAAGAGTCACATGCTCTACCAACTGAGCCGGCCAAGTGCTCCCTCATTTGTTGTTTTTAAGATATAATTTTACCGTATTCAGTATTTGTATTAACATCATAAACTATTGTTTTTGCTTGGTATTAAATTTTATATAATTGCTTTTATTCTGTAAAAAACCTCTAATATCCTTTTCAGCCAATGTTATATATTTTAGATTTGTCTGTGTTACCAACTATAGGTCTAATTTTTTTCATTTGTACTGTTGTAGAGTACTGTTACGTGATTATATCATAATTTATCCATTCTTCTGATGATCTGCCAATTTTTTTCCTATAGTTTTTCAATTATAAAAAAATGTTACAAGAATATTCTCATGCATGGGCCCTATTGCACACACATGGGGTTTCCATGGAATATCTTAGAATTGCAGTTGTTAGATCATAAGGCTATGCACATTTTCCTAACTGGATCCAGCCAAATTATTTTCTAAAGTGGTTGCACTAATTTTGCTGCTGCAAGTTCCAATTGTTCCGTATTCTCACTATTATTTGATATTATTATACTTTTTAATCTTTGCCAAATAGATGGATATGAAGTGTAATTTACATTTCTATGAGTGTAGGTTTGTAAATATGAGATTGGCCATATTTTCATATTTTGACCACTTCAGCTCCCCCCCCATGAATTGTCTATTTATTCTAGTTGCTGATTTTTCCATAGGATTGTTTGCCTTTTGCTTATTTAGTTATACATTTTATTTGTTTTGGATATAAATCCTTGGTTGGTTATATGTCTTTTACTTATCTGTGGTTTGTCTTTTCAGTATAAGGTAACTTCATCTTATAGGTTTTCAGGGATTTTTGAAAATGTTTATTTATTTTTGAGAGAGAGAGAGAGAGATAGAGTGTGAGCAGGGGAGGGGCAGAGAGAGAAGGAGACAGAATCCAAAGCAGGCTTCAGGCTCTGAGCTGTCAACACAGAGCCTGATTCAGGGCTCGAACTCACGAACCAAGAGATCATGACCTGAGCTGAAGTCGGACTTATTTGTCTGGTACTGTTTTTTAGAGAAAGAGGGGAGGGGGAGAGAGGGAGAGAGGGAGGGAGGGAAGGTGGGAGAGAGAGAGAGAGAGAGAGAAAGAGAGAAGGGGCAGAGGGAGAGGGTGGGAGAGAATCTTAAGTAGGCTCCATATTCAGCCCAGAGCCCGACTCAGGGCTAGATCTCAGAAGCCTGAGATCATGACCTGAGACAAAATCAAGAGTCAGACACTTAACTGACTGAGCCACCCAGGTGCCCCATGACTGGTGCTTTTTGTGCTTTAAGAAATCCTTCCTTATCCTGAAGTCATCAAGATATTCCAGAGGTTTTTAAAGAATTGTTCTGCATCGAGTTTTTATACCTATGTTGAACATATTTTTGGTATGGAGTGAGGAATATAATTTTCCCCCCACATGAATGCCTACTTGCACAAACAGCATTTATTTATCATCTCATTTTTTCTCAGTGATATATATCATCACTATGTCAGGTGCAAATGTTCATTATAGTGAAGGTTCTATCTTTGGACCCTCTATTTTGTTTTCTCTGTTTCTTTAGCAATGCCACACTTTTCTTTTTTCAATATATTGTCAAATTGCACACTATTTTAATTATAGATTTATGATGTCTTAGTTTTTGTTTTAATGACTATGCCCATTTTGTTCTTATTAAAAAGTTTTGATCAATTTTTCATCATCTGAGTTTCTTTACACATTTTAGAAGCAACTTCCCAGGGATCTTGAAGATTCTCATCTGAATTTATTGAAATGATGCAAAATATTTAGATTAATTCGAGGAGAATGGCCAGTTTTATAATATTATCTTCCTACTTTATGAACACAACATATTTCATTTATGTTTTCTTTAACATCTTTCAATAAAATTTTATTTTCTTCAGGCATGTAATGTACAGCTTTTGTTTTTATTTTTTCTTGACATTGTTATTTTTCTATATATAAACCTTTAAATATATTATTTAAAATATCTTTGTATGGGAGTGCATGGGTGGCTCAGTTGGCTGAACACCTGACTCTTGATTTCAGCTCAGGTTGTGATCCCAGGGTTGTAGAGTCAAGCCCTGCTTTGGGCTCTGTGCTGAGTGTGAAGCCTGCTTGAGATTCTCTCTCTCTGTGTCTCTGTCTCTCTTTCCCTCTACCCCTCTCCCTCACTTGCACACACACACTCTCTCTCTTTCTAAAAAAATAAAAAATAAAAAATCTGTGTATAGGAGCACAACTGAGTTTTAGAAATTGATTATATCTGTAACAAACTAAGTGGATCATATTAATTCTCATTCTTTTTTATTTGTTTTTTTCTTAGTTTTTATTATTTTGTTTTTTTATTTTTTATTTTTTATTTTTTTTTTTACAAATAGTTTATTGTCAAATTAGTTTCCACATAACACTCAGTGCTCATCCCCACAAGTGTCCTCCTCCATGCCCATCCCCCTTCCCCCCCACATCCATCAGTCCTCAGTTTTTGTCAGCATTCAAGAGT
>NW_027530004.1:98337-105111 GCF_008692635.1 Crocuta crocuta | reverse complement strand
CTCCCAATCTCTCAGGTTTTGTAAGGTTTCCAATGGCTTCAGATCTTTTCTGTGTGATGTATGGGCGCGAGTGCAAGTACGGAGCTCCTTACTTCTCTGCCATCTTGCCCTCTCTCCTCTATTTTGTTTTTTTAATTATATATATTACACTGTTATTTTCTACACTCTTGTTATTACCTATTTTTCAATCTTTATTTCCTAGTAAATGCGTATCTAAGGCTATATATTTTCCTCTAAATACAACTTTAACTGCATCTTATAGGTTTTAATACATTATATATATTTTTGCTCAGTTGTAAATACTTCATGATTTACTATATCCAAGGGTTACCTAAGAATGCATATGTATTTTCTTTTTTTAGCATATGTATTTCTTAAACTATCTTGGTCTATCTATAATTAGTTTTGATATAATTATAATTTAGAAAATTTGTTCTGTATGATGTTGACACTTTTAAAATTTCTGAGCAGTTCTCTGTACTGGTTCAAGTTCAGTTTTTATTCATGCTCCGTAGATATTCTCTGTTTGTTGGTGCAGCACTCTTAGATTCATGTCTGTCTGATAAAAGTTACTTACTTTGCTTCTTGAGTCTTCAATATCTTTAGTAATTTTATGTACTTCCTTTAGCCATATTGGATAGAAATATTCTAAAATCTCCAAGTGTGATTGTAAAATTTTTATTTTCCAAATGTATTTTTGTTATTTTAAAAATATTTTGAGGTTAACTCATTATTTGCATAAAATAACAAGATTTTTGTAACTCACTGATTACTTATTTTCTTAATCAATCTTGATTATTTCTTGATCATAAGTGGTCCCTTATGATAGACTGTATTATTGTTAAAATATTTACTCCTGCCACTAAGGTAAAATTTTACTTCTCTTTCCCTCAACATAAGATTTGGTTGTGTTACTTGGTTTGGGCTGTGAAGTCAAGTAGAAGTGAGAAGGATTACTTACAACCAGATTTAAGAGCCAAGTTTTAAAGTCATAATGTCCTTTTCTTTCCTTCTGGCCAGGACACCAGCAAAGTTTTAGATAGAGACTAATCCATTGGCCAGGGTCCAAGGGGGGGGGTGGTGAATGTATTGTAAAGATGAGCTACTGTCTATCTGTGATGGACATGTTGTTGATTGAGAAATGAGTCTTTTTTGAGTAAGTTACTGTAATCTTTTGGATAGTTTGTTACTGCAGCTTAACATAACCTATCATGACCAATACTTCCAATTTATTCCTACTAATGTCTTTTGCCTTAAAGTTGATTTTGTCGGTCATTACTATAGCTACTACAGCTCCAGCTTTAATTGCTTCTGGCTTTTCTCTGAAAAAATTCTCTGGCTTTTTCTGACATGTCCTTTTCACTCTCTTTCCCCTCAACCTTTTTGAATCTCATAATTTTGGTGTGTATTCTGTAAACCATATTTAGCCCAAGTTGTTTTTTGGTTTTTTTTATGCCATTCTGAGATGCTCTGGCCATTTAAATTTATAGCTTTTACTGATGTATTTCTTCCATTTTATTTTGTGATTTCTGTATCTTTTGTAAAAAGTACGATATCACGTACTTTACGCTTTGCCCCTTCCTCCTCATCTCTAAACTGGTATAGTAGGCTGAATGATAGCCTCTAAAAAAAGAGATGTCCAATTCCCAATTCCCAGAAGGTATGAATATTACCTTATTTGGCAAAAGGGTGAGTATTAACCTACTTGGCAATGATGTGATTAAATTAACTATCTTGAGAGAAGATGCTTGTCCTGTATTATACAGGTGAGCCTAAGTGCAATCATGCATATTTTTATCAGACTCACACACAGATGAGGAGGGAGCAGTGTGACTATGGAGGAGGATTGGAATGATGTGGCCACAAGGCGAGGAATGCTGACAGCCACCAGAAGCTGGGAGAGGCAAATATTGGTTTCTCCCCTAGAGCTTCCAGAGGGATTGTGGCCTTGACAACACCCTCATTAAGACTTCTGGCCTCCATAAGTTGTGAGAGAATAAATTCCTATTACTGTAAACCATCTAGTTTGTGGTGATGTTGTTACAGCAGCCACAGAAAACTAATGCAAGTGGAAATAATAGCGTTCTTATTCCATGGGATCATTGTGAGATTTACATGAGATAATATAGGTAAAAAACTTATCTATCAGTGTCTGGTCTGCATTAAGTGCTCAATAATCTGTAGCCATTATTCTAATCATTATTACCAGTAAAAATATGCTTTAGGTAGAGTTCTCTAGGAGAACTTGAGATGGAGATTCTTATGCAACTTGTTTATTGACGGGAGGAAACCTGTAAGGGAGTGAGGTCAGTAAGGTAGGGCAAGGGAACAGTCTAGAGTCTAGTCATTAGACAAGAGCTGAAGTCTAGTCTAAGTCCAGTCCTTGGGGATCTACAAATGGCACCCAGAGATTCCCACCTTGAGGCAGCAGAGCTTAGCTTTTCTACTCCTGTATCAGTCAGTTACTGAATGAAGCAAAAGGAATGGGGGAAAGAAGGGGTAGTGAGGTTTGGAGGTAACAGTCTCCTTGTCATTTCAGGGTGATCCAGCTCCTCTCAGCCAAGGGAAACTCTCCTGAGAAGAGTGTAGCTGTGAGCTGTTAGCATCCAGTCCTCACAGAAGCTGGGGGAATAGGCATTAGCTCAGATAGAGGGGGCGTTGCTGGGATAACATGTATTGTATCTACTACATAATAGAAACTGAAAGACAATGGGGTAATATTTCAAAATGCTAAAGAAAAAAATCACTGTCAACTCAAGAATTTTAGCTTCAATTCACATATTATTCAAATGCTAGAAAAAACACAATAGTGTTTTCAGGCAATAGTGTTTTCCAATAATGCCTTCAGAAAAAGATATATTAAAGAATGTATTTCAGTAAGCAGAAAAGTGAATCCAACAATGAACAAGTAGAATTTGAAATTAAAAACACATTACTATTTGCAATAGCTCCTCAAAATGAAATAGGTATAAATCTAACCAAATATGTACAAGACCTATATGGGGAAAACTACAAAACTCTGATGAACGATACCAATGAAGAACCAAATAAATGGATAAATAAATAAAAGGATATTCCAAATTCATGAGTAAAACAGTTCAATATTGTCAAAATGTCAGTTTTTCCCAACTTGGTCTATAGATTTAATGCAGCCCTCCAAAAATGCTAATGAGTTGTTTCGTGGATAGCTCCATATTTTATGTAGAGAAGCAAAAGATCTAGAATAGTCAACACATTCTTTTTGTTTAAAATTATTTGTTGTTGTTGTTTTTCTTTTGAGAGAGTGTGTGTGCACATGTGTATGAGTGGTTAAGGGGCAGAGAGAGAGAGGAGAGAGAGAGAATCCCAAGCAGGCTCTGTGCTGCTATTAGCATAACGGTATTTTATGTACAACATCTAAGGAATAATCCACAAAAGAAATAATTGGTAGGAAGGACTTCATTATAATTAAAACTTCTATGCTCTGAAAGAAATGTCAAGACAGTGAGAAGACAAGCCACAGACAGGGATAAAATATTTTTAGAGACACGTCTGATAAAGGCCTGTTATCCACAACTCTTAAAACTTAACAATAAAAGGGGAGCCTGGGTGGCTCAGTCAGTTAAGCATCTGACTTCAGCTCAGGTCATAATCTCATGACTCATAATTTCAAGCCTTGCATTGGGTTCTGTGCTGACAGCTCAAAGCCTGGAGCCTGCTTCAGATTCTCTTTCCATCTCTCTGTCTGCTGCTCCCCTTCTTACTCAATGCTTACTTAAGTAAGCATTTAAATTAAAAAACCTTAACAATAAGAACATGAACAACCTGATTAAAAAAAAATGGACAAAAGACTTTAATAGACACCTCATCAAAGAAGATATACAAATGGAAAATAAGCATATGAAAAGATGTTCCACATTATATGTCATTAAAGAATTACAATTAAAACAAGGGACTCGTGGGTGGCTCTGTTGATTGCGTGTCTGACTCTTGATTTCCACTCAGGTCATGACTTCATGTTTCATGAGATCAAGTGCTGAATCAGGCTCCACACTGACAGCATGGACCCTGCTTGGGATTCTCTCTCTCCTTTTCTCCCTCTGCCCTCCCCCTACTTACATTCTCTCTCTATCTCTCAAAATAAATAAGCTTAAAAAACAAATTGAGATACCACTGAACACTTATTAGAATGGCCCAAGTCCAAAACACTGACAGTTCCAAATGCTGACAAGGACGTTGAGCAACAGGGACTCTTATTCTTTGGAATAAGGTAGGAATGTGAAACGGTATGGTCACTTTGGAAGATGAATAGGCAGAGCACAGAGAATTTTTAGGACAGTGAAACAATTCTGTAGGCTATTATGGCAGTGGTCATGTGTCGCTATACATTTATCAAAACCCACAGAATGTACAATACCAAGAGTGGACCCTAATATAAACTATGGATGTTGGGTGATAATGATATGTCAGTGTAGTTTCATTGATTATAACAAATGTATGGCTGCAGTGAAGGATGTTAATGATGGGAAGGTCGTATTTGTGTATGATGGGGGTGGGACATGAAACTTCACATTGAAAATGTGTTCCAATACTGAGCAGCAGGCAAATATGAATCCACATCTAGATACCTCACAGTAATATGGCAACATATGAAATATAAAAAGATAAAAATAAATTTCTCATCTAAGGAGAGAAAACAGGCCACTTACAAAGGAATTAAATTAGAATAAGGGCTTACTTGTTATCAGTAGTGTTTACTATGGGCAAAGGGTTTCAAAAATTAACAAAAAGTGTATGTGTGCATGGGTTTGTGTAAGGTATTGGAAGGGCTAGATTGAGAGAGACCAGAGGATGGGAGAGAGGTTCAGTTGAGTGATGGTTTGTCCAACTTTGGATGGGATGAATGTGAGGCACTGAGGAGACCAAGGCATGGCAGAAAGTGAAGAAGGTCACATATGTTCTTAGAGCAGATGGTCGCATGGCCAGCTGCATGTCCCACTAATGAGGAAGGTTGGTTGCATCCATGATTTGGACCACCACACAGGCCCCTTGGCCATGTTCATGTGAGTTCTTAAAATGCTTATAGCTTGGCAAGATCTGATATAATAGGGGTGAGTGGTCTAGAGTTCAAAGAGTATACAGATCTTAGCTAAAAAGGTGGGTATGAGGAGAAAGAATCCTAACAGAGGAGGCCAGGTAACTGAGAATTGGAGGTCAAGTAGGGCAAGTGTTGATATTAGAGAGTCTGTCTAGAGGATATAATGCTAACAGAGTGAAAAAATACAATGACAACAACATCCAGTCCTGCTTAAGGAGAGCTGTCAGGAGCTATGTGAGTGTCAGATTTTGAGGTATAGGCTGGAATCCAGGGTGTGAAACAGTGCATGTAGAAATGTGGGCAGATCTTATGATCTGGATTGGCAAGGGGAAAGAAGAGAATTCTGACTTGGGTGTAGGGAAAGCTACATGTGTTCTCAGACTTTACTCTTAGCACATCTGGATTTGTAGCAAGTCAGCATGGTCTGCGGAAGGTGTGCAGAAGCACCGAGTTGTTCTGGGTATGCAGGGCGCAGGGAGCATGTCAGTTCTAAGTCCCGAAGGATGGTGGGTTTGAGATCATTCTTTACACTCTGCCCTGTCTTGGTTGGACAGGAATTGGACTGGGCCTGGGCCTTTAGAAGAAGTCCACAGACAGATCTACACATGTCCTAGGGAAGGTAAAGGCAGGGAGTTGTGTTTGGCCCTAATAGGACTGACCTTACATGGTTCCCATGCAGCTTCAAGTAGACCTGGTTCTAGACCTTGGAGATAACCTTGCAGTCAGCAAGTTCAGGTGCTAAGGAAATCCCATAATAACTTTTCCTTTTTATACACAAGGAACCTTCCTCTTGCAAGGACAGATTATACAAAACTGTCTCATTATTTCCCCTTCTATTTTGTTCTTGAATTCTATGGTTTTATTAGTAGACACCACTGTTCCCCCGTGATCAAGGATGAAAAATTCCAAGTCACCTTTGCTTCAGTCCTATCTGTTCTGCCACTTGGAATTCTCCTCCTTGGTACCCTCCTCTCCTCTTGCTGCGAGTCTTGACCCTGCCCCTCATTTCTGCTCTCCTGCCCTATTTGTAGTAGTTTCCTACTTGGTCCCTCTCCAGGTTCTTGCTTTTCTAATTTCTGTTTTTCTGTTTCCCTCACAATCGCATACAATCTACCAACCAGACCTTTTGCCTTTATCTCTAAGACTTGTCCCCAAACTGACCGCTGCCTCAGCCATGCCCTCTAGTCTGAGAGGACTTTGCTTCTCATTCGGACTACAGCAATAACCCTACTTTTGCTTCCATGTGATTCACCATCTCGGCCTGAGTGATCTTTTAAAAATGCAAAGCACACAATTTCACTTCTCTCCTTTGCTCAGGAACTTCCAGTAACTTCTCATTGCCTTTGAAATAAAATCCAAACTACTTTCCGTGGCCTTCAAAGTCCTATATAATTTGGGCATGGCAACTTCTTTGACATCATTTTCCCTTACTACCTGCTTGTTTTTGCTTAATTGTGACATGCAGGATTCTACACCAGGACCCCTTCCTTCAACCTCTGTCTGGGAGACCCCTGCCATCTTTGCCTGGCTTGCTTGCTCCTATAGCATAAATCTTCACCCCAGTGCCGCTTGCTTAGACAAGCTGTCTTTGACATCCAACTTAATAGGGTTCTCACCTAATTTCTATTACTTTAGCTTGATTTATTTTTTCTTCATGACACTTATTATCTTAAATTATTTATTCTATTATCCTATTT